>NC_073402.1:30317004-30344504 GCF_028641065.1 Leucoraja erinaceus | reverse complement strand
AAGGGGTCTCCCATGATTTTATTTGCTCTGGAGTTGCACCTCCTGTTGTATAGTTCCTGCAGGGGGGTGAGTGAAGTTCCCATAGTGCGTTCGGCCGAACGCACTACTCTCTGCAGAGCCTTCTTGTCCTTGGCAGAGCAATTCCCAAACCAGATGGTAATGTTTCCTGGACAAGATGCTTTCCACCGCCGCTGCGTAGAAGCACTGGATGATCCTCGGAGACACTCTGAATTTCCTCAATTGCCTGAGGTGGTAAAGGCTCTGCCTTGCGCCTTTACCACCTTTATCAGTGTTTCAGTGCATGGCCTACTGAATTATTCCATCAGAATTTTCAGTGATAAAAGCCTCAAAAGTGCACCATGTTTGTTTTATCTGTGTTACTTGTCCAGACTCTCCCACCAATCAGTGTCCAATCTCATCCCATGCATTCAATAGGCAATCAGCTTATTGACTGATGCTGTCTCCAAGTTAAATAAGACCTCTAATATAAAATTATATTTATATAAATGGAGGCATTAAGTCTAATGTCTCCAATATAAAATTACCACAAAGCTTATGGGGAGTGGGCAGGAGAATAGGGATGAGAGGGAAAGATAGATCAGCCATGATTGAACGGTGGAGTAGACTCGATGGGCCGAATGGCCTAATTCTACTTCTATGATTCTACTTTGCACGCTAGAATTTAGAAGATTGAGGGGGGGTCTTATTGAAACTTACAAAATTCTTAAGGGGTTGGACAGGCAAGATGCAGGAAGATTGTTCCCGATGTTGGGGAAGTCCAGAACAAGGGGTCACAGTTTAAGGATAAGGGGGAAATCTTTTAGGGCCGAGATGAGAAAATCATTTTTTACACAGAGAGTGGTGAATCTGTCACAGAAGGTAGTTGAGGCCACAGTTCATTGGCTATATTTAAGAGGGAGTTAGATGTGGCCCTTGTGGCTAAAGGGATCAGGGGGTATGGGGAGAAGGCAGGTACGGGATACTGAGTTGGATGATCAGCCATGATCATATTGAATGGCGGTGCAGGCTCGAAAGGCCTAATGGCCTACTCCTGCACCTAATTTCTATGTTTCTATGTTTCTATGATCAGGGGGTATGGAGAGAAGGCAGGTACAGGATACCGAGTTGGATGATCAGCCATGATTATATTGAATGGCGAATGGTGCAGGCTCGAAGGGCCGAATGGCCTACTCCTGCACCTATTTTCTATGTTTCTATGACTTACAAACTTACATAATTGGAGGCATTATATAATGTTTCAGATATTAAATTATATTTATATAACTAAAGACATTATATACAAAATAAAATTACATTATATAATTGGAGGCATCATATGTATTCAATGTAAAATTATATAATATATTTGGAGGCATTATATATGATGATAGATATGAGGAGGAATTTCTTTATGAATCTGTGGAATTCATTGCCACAGGTGGCTGTGGAGGCCAAGTCAATGGATATTTTTAAGGTGGAGATTGATAGATTCTTGATTAGTGTGGGTATCAGGGGGTTATGGGGAGAAGGCAGGAGAATGGGGTTAGGAGGGAGAGATAGATCAGCCGTGATGGAATGGCGTAGTAGACTTGATGGGCCGAATGGCCTAATTTTGCTCTGCAGAAGAGGAATAGGTGATGTTTCGGGTTGAGACCCTTCATCAGACTGAGAGTCAGGGAGGGGCACAGGACACAGCAGAGCCGGCATCGACGACTCGAGCTGCGAGAGAGGCTGGTGCAGAACTCTCATCGGACAGACGAGGAGAACTTCTTCCAAGTCGGCATAACGCGGAGCTTTAATCGCGGAGCAGACGAAATGTGTAAGAAGGAACTGCAGATGCTGCTTTACACCGAAGATAGACACAAAACGCTGGAGTAACTTAGCAGGTCAGGCAGCATCTCTGGAGTAAAGGAATAGGTGACGTCTTGGGTCGATGTTTCTTCAGACTGTGTCAGGGAGGGGGACTCTTTGCGTACTTTGTGTATTGTAGGCATAAGAAAAGATTTTAAACCATGCCTGGGTACATGTGACAATAAAATATCATTGTATAGACTTTGCATGTTTCGTCCACTCCACTGCGAAATCTCCTCGAGGTGTGTCTACTTGAGTCTGTGTACTCCTCTCCACAATGAGAGTTCTGCAATATTCTCTCTCACGGCACTCTAAGTCTTCACACCTTACCCCTCCATATCTCTTGTTCCTCTGACTCAGTCTGCAGAAGGACCTCAGCCCAAAACGTCACCCATTCCTTCTCTCCAGAGACGCTGCCTGTCCCGCTGAGTTACTCCAGCGTTTTGTGTCTATCTTTGGTGTAAACCGCCATCGACATTGAATCATTGAGTGATTCATACTCACATCACGATAGCCGTCCTGGTGGTTTCCCCACACGTCACCACTGATCCCTTTGCAGCCGGCTGGGCAATACTTACTGTAACAAAAGCAACAAATAGTGACCGCTCAACATCAAAGCAATGCAGTCTGCATAAACGTACGCATTCCATTTACATTGCTGTTTGGGCTATGTTGTGTACACAGCGTTTAAGAACAACTTTGAGGGGGGATCTTATAGAAACTTACAAAATTCTTAAGGGGTTGGACAGGCTAGATGCAGGAAGATTGTTCCCGATGTCGGGGGAAGTCCAGAATAAGGGGTCACAGTTTAAGGATAAGGGGAAAATCTTTTAGGACCGAGATGAGAAAAACATTTTTCACACAGAGAGTGGTGAATCTGTGGAATTCTTTGCCACAGAAGGTAGTTGAGGCCACAGTTCATTGGCTATATTTATTAGGGAGTTAGATGTGGCCCTTGTGGCTAAAGGTATCAGGGGGTATGTAGAGAAGGCAGGTACAGGGTACTAAGTTGGATGATCAGCCATGATCATATTGAATGGTGGTGCAGGCTCGAAGGGCCGAATGGCCTACTCCTGCACCTAATTTCTATGTTTCTATGTTTCTAACTTTGGCGTGTTGTACAGGGGCGCAGCGGCAGAGTTACTGCCTCACAGCACCAGAGACCCAGTTACGATCCTGACTACGGGTGCTGTCTGTACAGAGTTTGTATGTTCTCCCTGTGACAGCGTGGGTTTTCTCCGGGTGCTCCGGTTTCCTCCCACACTCCAGACGTCCAGGTTTGTGAATTAATTTGCTTCAGCGATCGTTGGTCAGCATGTACTCGGTGGGCCGAAGGGCCTGTTTTCATGCTGTATCTCTAAACCAAAACTGTGGAGTCTTAGTTTTCACTTGAGCAGCTTACAACCCAGTGGTATGAACATTGATTTCTCTAATTTCAAATAACCCGTGCACTGATAAGACACAAAATCCGGATTAACTCAGTAGGTCAGTCATCATCTCTAGAGGAAAGGAACAGGTGACATCAGGTGAGAGGGAAACTAGAGCTCTCTCAGTCTGTAGAAGGGTCTCGGCCCCAAACATCACCCATTCCTTTTCTCCAGAGATGCTGCCTGACCCGCTGAGTTACTCGGGAATTTTGTGGCCAATCCATTTCTTGCCGGCTACTAATGAGCCACAGGATGTTTCAGTTCAAGAACGCACTCACTTCCCCCTTAATAAATCAACACACATGCCATTCATATTTCAAAACGTCGGACCCAGGCACAGTTTAACACGTACTGCAAATAAGAGCAAGGTCATCGAGATACCGACTTACGTGAAACGTTGCCGAGAATAATGGATACCTTTATCCAAACAGGAAATCATATCTGCACAGAAGAAAATATGCAAACATTAGTGAATTATAACTAGTTGATTCAATGCAAAACATCGCCACCCAGCCCCAGATTGAACGGAGCACATCAGTTCTACTGGTCATTGATTTAGACTTTAGAGATACAGCACGGAAACAGGCCATTCGGCCCATCGAGTCCGCGCCAACCAGCAATCACCCTGTACACTAACACTATCCTAATCACTAGGGAAAATTTACAACCTGTACGTGTTTGGAGTGTGGGAGGAAACCAGAGCACCTGGAGAAAACCCACGAGGTCACAGGGAGAACGTACAAACTCCGTACAGACAGGATCGAACCCAGGTGTCTGGCGCTGTGAGGCAGGGTAACAAGATCATGGGGTATTTGACAAAAGATAAGAATTTTAAAAGAGAAACTTTGTTAAAATCAAGAGCTATTGTAGATAAAGCTCAGCGATGATGGGGGAATAGGACCCGGTTTGAATTAAAGAACAAACAGTGGAGATTTATATCCCCTCAAGTTTATGTAGAACTAGGGTGGCATGGTGGTGCAGCGGTAGAGTAAATTGTCTCTAGCGCTTACAGACTCAGTGGGCCAAAGGACCTTTTTCCTTGCTAAATCTCTAAACTATATATAAATTCATGTGATAGGAGCAGAATCAGGCCATTCAGCCCATTAAGTCCACACCGCCATTCAACCATGGCTAATTTATCTTTCCCCCTCAACCCCATTCTCCTGCCTTCTCCCCATAATCCCTGACACCCGTACTAATCGTACCGTACATGGATAGGACAGGTTTGGAGGGATACGGACCAAGCATAGGCAGGTGAGGCTAGTGTAGCTGGGACATGTTGGCTGGTGTTCGCAAGTTGGGCCGAAGGGCCTGTTTCCACACTGTATCACTCTAGGACTAATCAAGCATCTGTCAACCTCTGCTTTAAAAATACCCAATGACTTGGCCTCCACACTCGTCTGCGGCAATGAATTCCACAGATTCATCACCCTCTGACTAAAGAAATTCCTCCTCATCCCCTTTTTTAAAGGAACACCCTTTTCTTCTGAGGCTGTGACCTCTGGTCCTAGACTCTCCCACCAGTGAAAACATCCTCTCCACTCTATCCAGGCCTTTCATTATTTGGACACTATTCAGATGTAATGGGCCCTAGGGGATGGTACTTAGAAAAATCCAACATAGTCCAAATGTTTTGGGCTAAGACTAGATTTCTTCAACCAAGAAGTGATAAAGGAGTCCCAGCATTGGAGGGAGCTGTGTGACATTAAATATGATACTGACATTGGTGGGTGGGATGCGAGTACAAACAGAAAGACCACATGGTATTTTAATACAACTGGCTAACAGAAAAGCAGATGTTGCATTATAACGCAAACAGATGTGAAACAAGAAGCAAGACATTATTGCATGCTTGTACTCTTTAAAAGAACTCTCTATTAAAACTCTAGATGATAAAGTCAACAACTCTCTAAGTTATAAAAGTTAGAGGGTAATAATGAGTTATATAGACCAATCTTAATGACCGAGCCTTTAGTGTGGGTGGCATGGTGGCGCAGCGGTAGAGTTGCTGCCTCACAGCGTCAGAGACCCGGGTTCCATCCTGACTGCGGGTGCTGCCTGTACGGAGTTTGCACGATCTCCCGGTGACTGAATGGGTTTTCTCCGAGATCTTCGGTTTCCTCCCACACTCCAAAGACGTACAGGTTTGTAGGCCATTTGGCTTGGTAGAATTTTTTAATTTATTTTCTCTAGTGTGTAGGAGAGAGATAGTGTGCGGGGAGCGCTGGCCAGCACGGACTCGGTGGGCCGAAGGGCCTGTTTCCGTGCCGTATCTGCAAACTCTAAATTCCGATGGGCTTGTACAGTGAATTAGTGCACTGATAGTTAGTCGGTTTAGTTTATTGTCGCGTGTGCCAAGGTACAACGCAAAGCTTTTGTTGCGTGCTAACCAGTCAGCGGAAAGACAATAACATGATTACAATCGAGCCGTTTACAGTGTACAGATACACGCTAAATGGATTAGTCCAGGAAAGTCTGATCAAAGATACTCCGAGGGTCTCCAATGAGGCATGTTTAAGAAAGAACTGCAGATGCTGGAAAAATCGAAGGTTGACAAAAATGCTGGAGGAACTCAGTGGGTGAGGCAGCATCTATGGAGCTATGGAGAGGTGGAATAGGCGATGTTTCAGGTCAAGATCCTTCTTCAGACTGATGTCAGGAGAGGGGGGGGGGGGAAAGAAAGGAAGAGGCAGAGACATTAGGCTAGTGGGAGAGCTGGGAAGGGGGAGGGGAAGGAGGGAGAGAGCAAGGACAATCTAAAATTAGAGATGTCAATGTTCATACCGCTGGGGTACTAATGTAGCCTAATGCCCCTGTCCCACTTAGGAAACCTGAACGGAAACCTGTGGAGACTTTGCGTCCCACTCAAGGTTTCCATGAGGTTCCCGGAGGTTTTTGTCAGTCTCCCTACCTGCTTCCACTACCTGCAACCTCCGGCAACCACCTGCAACCTCCGGGAACCGCACGGAAACCTTGGGTGGGGCGCAAAGTCTCCAGAGGTTTCCGTTCAGGTTTCCTAAGTGGGACAGACAGGGGCACTATAGCTCAGGACTGCTCTCTAGTTGGTAATGGAATAGTTTGGTTGCCTGATAACAACTGGGAAGGAAATGGTCCCAGAGTCTGGAGGTGTTCTGGGGCATCTGCGTCGGGCCTTGGGAATGGGACACAGCAAGGCTGCACCCTGGGGTGCTCCCACGGACCGTCGGCTTGGCAAAGGGTGCCGGCTTGGGAAATGGGTCCTCAGCCCAGCCTCCACACCACAGCTGGAGCAGGGCTTCCAGGAACATTATCCCGTGACATAACGTATGGAATAGGACCCCTCGCAGATCCTTTAGCGTGGATACTAACCAGCTGCCCAGCTCCAACCCTGGAGAGTTGAAACAGTCGACGTGAACTCTGACTTTCACTTGCCACTGTAAACAATCTGCAGCATTCATTTGCACATCAATTGAGTCAAAAACGCCCAGATTCGATCTCGGATTCAGTCCAGGGCTTCTAGGAAAAAGGCGGATTCTGGGAACGTCGTCTCATTGATATCCGTTACATTCCATCTCAAATCATCAGCAGCCAAATTTAATTATTCCTTCATCAAAACCAGGCAGAGGAATCAACTCTATTCGGGCGTCACAGCGGCTACTTCACAGTGCCAGAGTCCCAGGTTCGATCCTGACTACGGGTGCTGTCTGTACTGAATTTGTACGTTCTCCCTGTGACCGCGTGGGTTTTTCTCCAGGTGCTCGGGTTTTCTTCCACACTACAAAGACGTACAGGTTTGTAGTTTACACCCCAGTGGTATCAACATTGACTTCTCCTATTTCAGGTAGTCCTTGTTTTCTCCCTCCTTCCCTTCCCCTTCCCAGCTCTCCCACAGCCCACCGTCTCCGCATCTTCCTTTCTTTTACCCGCCCCTACATCAGTCTGAAGAAGGGTCTCGACCCGAAATGTTGCCTATTCCTTCACTCCATAGATGCTGCCTCACTCTGCTGAGCATTTTTATCTACCTTCAGGTTTGTAGGTTACTTGGCTTCAGTAAAAAATTGTAAATTGTCCCTAGTGTGTAAGATAGTGCTAGTGTATGTGTGGTCGCTGGCCAATGTGGACTTTGTTGGGCTTAAGGGCCTGTTTCTACGCTGTATCTCTAAAGCCTATCCATGTTCTCCTGAGATGCTGCCTGACCTGCTGAGTTACTCCAGCACTGTGTCTTTTCTTTACCCACAGTATGACGCATGGTTTCTGCATTAAACATACAGTGGAAAAATATCCACACGTTGAGGTCTCTGCCAAAATTCAGCTCAACATAAAGTCCTTTGGCCCAGAGTCGGCGCTGTACCCTGTAGTACAATCCTACATACTAGGGACTATTTACGAGTTACAGGACCAATTAACCTAAAGCCCGCACGTCTTTGGGATGTGGGAGGGTCTTGGTGAGACCACACCTGGAGTATTGCATACAGTTTTGGTCTCCTAATCTGAGGAAATACATTCTTGCCATAGAGGGAGTACAGAGAAGGTTCACCAGACTGATTCCTGGGATGTCAGGACTTTCATATGAAGAAAGACTGGATAGACCCGGCTTGTACTCGCTAGAATTTAGAAGATTGAGGGGGGATCTTATAGAAATATACAAAATTCTTAAGGGGTTGGACAGGCTAGATGCAGGAAGATTGTTCCCGATGTTGGGGAAGTCGAGAACAAGGGGTTACAGTTTAAGGATAATGGGGAAATCTTTTAGAACCGAGATGAGGAAAACATTTTTCACACAGAGAGTGGTGAATCTGTGGAATTCTCTGCCACAGAAGGTAGTTGAGGCCACAGTTCATTGGCTATGTTTAAGAGGGAGTTAGATGTGGCCCTTGTGGCTAAAGGGATCAGGGGGTATGGAGAGAAGGCAGGTACGGGATACTGAGTTGGATGATCAGCCATGATCATATTGAATGGTGGTGCAGGCTCAAAGGGCCAAATGGCCTACTCCTGCACCTATTTTCTAAGTTTAAGGGAGGAAACCGGAGCACCCAGAGAAAACCCACGCGGTCACAGGGAGAATGTACAAACTCCCTACAGACAGCACCCATAGTCAGGATCGAACCCTGGGGTCTCTGGTGTGGTTGTTATAGGTGATGAACCTGAATATTTACAAAGATGGTACCAGGTGCAAGGATTTGCATTTTAGTTTTTAGTTTTGGAGACATAGCATGGAAATAGTCCCTGCAGCTCACCGAATCCACACCGCCCATCAGTCACCCATTATCCCAATATCTCACCCACTCCCTACACATCTGGGGCAATTAACAGAAGCCAATTAACCTACAAACTCACACATCTTTGGGATGTGGGAGGAAACCCGGAGGAAACCCACACACAGTCACAGGGAGAACATGCAAACTCCACACAGACAGCACCCAAGGTCAGGGTTGAACCGGGATTTCTGGTACTGGGAGGCGGCAACTCCACCCGCTGCTCCACTGTGTACTGGGTGGAAGACTGGAGAGCCTGGACTAATAGCGGCACGGTGGCGTAGCGGTTGAGTTGCTGCCTCGCAGCGCTAGAGACCCAAGTTCGATCCTGACTACGGGTGCTGTCTGTATGGAGTTTGTACGCTCTCCCCGTGACCTGCGTGGGTGTTCTCTCTGAGATCTTCGGTTTCCTCCCAGGCTCCAAAGACGTGCAGGTTTGTAGGTTAATTGGCTTTGGTAAAAAATAGTAAATTGTCCCTAGTGTGTGTGTGTGTGTGTGTGTGCGTGTGTGTGCGTGTGTGTGCGTGTGTGTGCGTGTGTGTGTGGGATAGTGTATGGGATCGCTGGTCGGCACGGACTCGGTGGGCCGAAGGGCCTGTTTCCGTGCTGTATCTCTAAACTAAACTAAACTAAACCAAATTAATTTTAGAGCAGATTATGGGTTGTGATGATCTCCCAGAGTAGAGAGAGTGAGAAAATATCCCCAAATAGTAGAAGGAACGAGAGGCAGAGAAGATGGAACAACGATAAATCTGCCTTCAGAACCACAAGGTAACGCTAGTCAGATGCATCTGGAACACATTAGCAGACAGGAAGGAGGGGGCGGATTCAGTTGCGGTTTTCTGGAGGGATTGGATTTGGATCAGAAATTGAAAGAAGTACCAGGGTTGTGGGGGGGAGGGGAGGAGGACTGGATATAACACCAGTAAAGAGCCTGCACAGACTAGAAGGGCTTGAAGCATTGGAGTTTGGAAGGTCGAGGGGGAACCTCATTGAAATTTACAGAATAATGAGAGGCCTGGATAGGGTGGATGTGGAGAGGATGTTTCCACTGGTTGGAGAGTCTAGGACCAGAGGACACAGCCTCAGAATTAAAGGGCGCTCTTTTAGAAAGGAGATGAGGAGGAACTTCTTAGGTCAGAGGGTAGTTAATCTGTGGAACTCACTGCCACAGACGGCTGCGGAGGCCAAGTCAGTGGATATTTTTAAGGCAGAGATAGATAAATTCTTGATTAGAACGGGTGTCAAGGGTTATGGGGGAGGGGGCAGGAAAATGGGATTAGGAGGCAGATCAGCCAGGAATGAATGGTGGAGTGGACTTGATGGGCTGAATGGCCTAATTCTACTCCCTAATTGTGAACCTGTGATTCATTCACCATAAGTACATCCCAGGCTATCCATTAGTGTTGTGACGAGCTGCAGACTCAGAGGTACAATTAGGTTAGAGATACAGATTCAGTGCAGAAACAGGCCCTTCGGCCCACCGAGTCCATGCCATCCAGCAATCACTCCGTACACCAATACACTCAAAATAAAAGGACGTACCTTTAGAAAGGAGATGAGGGGGAATTTCGTTAGTCAGAGGGTGGTGAATCTGTGGAATGAATTGCCGCAGACGGCTGTGGAGACCAAGCCAATGGATATTTTTGAGGTGAAGATTGACAGGTTTTTGCTTAGTAAGGAAGTCAGGGGTTATGGGGAGAAGGCAGGAGAATGGGGTTGGGAATGAGAGATAGAGCAGCCAGGATAGAATGGCAGAGTAGCCTTGATGGGCCGAATGGCCTGTTGCACTTGAGCGTTATTTGGGCGTTATTTGCGCGTCATTTACACTACATCATTGACATGTCACTACGCACGCATAACGGGCGCATGGCGAGACGTGGTGGCGTAGGCAGTGACGCGCGGCATCCCACGATTCTCCAAATCCTCGCTCGCCACCTGCGTGAAGCGCAAATGACTCCCAAGTGGGACAGGCCCTCGATTCTGCTTCTAGAATTTAAGAACACTAACACTACCCTACCAGACAATTTAGAATTCTTATTGAAACTAATTAACCTACAAGCCTGCACGTCTTTGAAATGTGGGAGCACCTGGAGAAAACCCACACAGGTCACAGGGAGAACATGCAAACTCCGTACGGACAGCACCCGCAGTCAGGATCGAACCTGGGTCTCTGGTGCTGTGAGGCAGCAACTCTACCGCTGCGCCACCGTGCCGCCTTAAATGGCAACAGTTTACCTCAGCAAGCGACTGGAAAGGAAATGCAGCTGATATGGGGCTTTCCGTGTGACCGTGTCCCACATCCGATTATTTCAGTGGGAGTCCAATGTAAACTGCAGCTGTCTAATCAGGTCTGAGAGCCCGGACACTGCCAGCGATCTCTCTGCCTGTGGCCACGTGGACTCAAGCCAAGGCTCCCCACTGGCCCAAGGCCTCTGTCTTTCTCAGAAAAGGAAAAACACTCTTTTAATTACAAACTTTAGTTTAGAGATATAGCATGGAAACAGGCCCTTCGGCCCACGCCATGCCTTGGACTAGCACTATCCTACACACTAGGGACAATTTTTAGAAGGTCGACACAAAATGCTGGAGTAACTCAACGGGCCAGGCAGCATCTCTGGAGAAAAGGAACGGGGACGTCTCGGGTCAAGACCCTTCTTCAGACTGAGCATCAGGGGAGAGGGATAAGAGAGATATGAAGAGGTACAAAGAGCAAATTAGAGAAATATGTGCAAAATGACAGAACAGAACCAGCAACGATGATCAAGGAAAGCTTGAGCCCACATCGTTGCTGGCTTTGATTTGTCAATTTGCATATCCTTCATTAATTTGTTCTATTTACCTTTTCACATTTCCCATTCACAGTCTGAAGAAGGGTCTCGACCCGAAACGTCACCCATTCCTTCTCTCCAGAGATGCTGCCTGTCCCGCGGAGTTACTCCAGATTTTTGTGTCTATCCTCAGTTCTTAGATGGAAATGGCGTATGATTTAGAAATTAGAAACATAGAAAATAGGCGCAGGAGTAGGCCATTCGGCCCTTCGAGCCTGCACCGCCATTCAATGTGATTGTGGCTGATCATCCAACTGTATCCTGGACCTATCTTCTCTCTACCCCGTTCCAGCCTTTTCCCCATATCCCCTGACTCCGCTATCTTTAAGAGTCCTGTCTAGCTTTCTCTTGAAAGTATCCAGAGAACCGGCCTCCACCGCCCTCCGAGGCAGAGAATCCCACAAACTCGTGACTCTCCCCTGACTCTCAGTATGAAGAAGGGTCGTGGCCCGAAATGTCGCCCATTCTCTCTCTCTCATAGAAACATAGAAAATAGGTGCAGGAGTAGGCCATTCGGCCCTTCGAGCCTGCACCGCCATTCAATATGATCATGGCTGATCATCCAACTCTGTATCCTGTACCTGCCTTCTCTCCATACCCCCTGATCCCTTTAGCCACAAGGGCCACATCTAACTCCCTCTTAAATATAGCCAATGAACTGTGTGGCCTCAACTACTTTCTGTGGCAGAGAATTCCACAGATTCACCACTCTCTGTGTGAAAATAGTTTTTTTTTTTTTTTTTTCTTGGATACAATTTCTTGGATACAAATTTAAGCCGTCGGATTTGAGTGAGTCATTCTTCGAGGAAAACATCCCAGTGTTTGCGATTAACTTAACAAGCCGTCAATCAAGTCCTTCGTGCCATCAGGTCAACAAGCTGCAAGGAGGGTTTGGATGACTCACTGTAAATGAGGCCCAGGTTTGAACTGCTAATGGCAGTTCTGGGATTATTAGTTGACGTGCCGTCAGGGTCAATCCCTGACCAACGTACAGAGGGAAGGAATCGGAAATTCATTTCAGAGTTTTCTCATGATCTTAGGAAGTTCTAATGGACTTTGTTTCCTATGAAGTGCAGTCAGTGTTGGACAGCAGGAAACATAACAGGGCTGTGTCGAGTGAGGTGCCACTCTCACCAACGTTATCATTGCAGTTTAATAAGGAACTGCAGATGCTGGTAAATCGAAGGTAGACAAAAATGCTGGAGAAACTCCAGAAAAATGCTGGAGAAAGCGGGTGCAGCAGCATCTATGGAGCGAAGGAAATACGGAAATAGGCAACGTTTCGGGCCGAAACCCGTAAGGGTTTCGACCCGAAACGTTGCCTATTTCCTTAAGGGTTTCGTCCTGAAACGTTGCCTATTTCTTTAAGGATTTCGTCCCGAAACGTCACCTATTTCCTTAAGGATTTCGTCCCGAAACGTTGCCCATTTCCTTAAGGATTTCGTCCCGAAACGTTGCCTATTTCCTTAAGGATTTCGTCCCGAAACGTTGCCTATTTCCTTAAGGATTTCGTCCCGAAACGTTGCCCATTTCCTTAAGGATTTCGTCCCGAAACGTTCCCGAAACGTTGCCTATTTCCTTAAGGATTTCGTCCCGAAACGTTGCCTATTTCCTTAAGGATTTCGTCCCGAAACGTTGCCTATTTCCTTAAGGATTTCGTCCCGAAACGTTGCCTATTTCCTTAAGGATTTCGTCCCGAAACGTTGCCTATTTCCTTAAGGATTTTGTCCCGAAACGTTGCCTATTTCCTTAAGGATTTCGTCCCGAAACGTTGCCTATTTCCTTAAGGATTTCGTCCCGAAACGTTGCCTATTTCCTTAAGGATTTCGTCCCGAAACGTTGCCTATTTCCTTAAGGATTTCGTCCCGAAACGTTGCCTATTTCCTTAAGGATTTCGTCCCGAAACGTTGCCTATTTCCTTAAGGATTTCGTCCCGAAACGTTGCCTATTTCCTTAAGGATTTCGTCCCGAAACGTTGCCTATTTCCTTAAGGATTTCGTCCCGAAACATTGCCTATTTCCTTAAGTATTTCGTCCCGTAACTTTGCCAATTTCCTTAAGGATTTCGTCCCGAAACGTTGCCTATTTCCTTAAGGATTTCGTCCCGAAACGTTGCCTATTTCCTTAAGGATTTCGTCCCGAAACGTCGCCTATTTCCTTAAGGATTTCGTCCCGAAACGTTGCCTATTTCCTTAAGGATTTCGTCCCGAAACGTTGCCTATTTCCATAAGGATTTCGTCCCGAAACGTTGCCCATTTCCTTCGCTCCATAGACGCTGCTGCACCCGCTGAGTTTCTCCAGCACTTTTGTCTACCAAAGTTATCATTCTGGTTTAGTTTAGTTTCGAGACACAGCGTGGAAAAAGGGCCCTTCGGCCCACCGAGTCCGCGCCGACCAGCGATCCCCGCACACTTACTCCATCCAACACACACTAGGGACAATTTACAACTACACCAAGCCAATTAACCTACAAACCTGCACGACTTTGGAGTGCGGGAGGAAACCAGAGATCTCGGAGAAAATCCACACACGGTCACCGGGTGAACTTGCAAACTCCGTACAGACAGCACCCGTGGTCAGGATTGAACCAGGATCTCTGGCTCTGGGAGGCAGCAGCTCTACCCGCTGCCGCCAGAAGCACAGTGCCCTATTATCCCAAAACAAGGTTAAATTATTCTCTGCAAACGCATTGCCCCCCGCAGCCTGAGAAAATAGTTACAGAAATAGTCCACGCGATGGGAAGGTTGAGTGGCATTTTCCATTTTATTTTTGCTGACGAAAAAAAAAGATTCCTTGAGGAGTAAAACAAGGTTGTATTCCAAAATATGCAGACAGAGGCTTTTAGTCTAACGTCTCGGGCATCTTCATATGAATGAATCACAGGGGAAACTGCTGTCCTTTTATTCTGAATCACGCAGATTCCCACAAATTGAAAGTTTGATCCCACAAAGAGCCCCAGCGCAGAATGACTAGGCGTAGTTTCCAAACCGCGTTTACTTTCCACCCGAAACCCTTAAGGAAACCCTTAAGGAAATAGGCAACGTTTCGGGCCGAAACCCTTAAGGAAATAGGCAACGTTTCGGGCCGAAACCCATAAGGGTTTCGGCCCGAAACGTTGCCTATCTCCTTCGCTCCATAGATGCTGCTGCACCCGCTGAGTTTCTCTAGCATTTCTGGAGAGAAGGAATGGGTGACGTTTCGGGGCCTGAATCTCGGTGCCTCGACCCATTCCTTCTCTCCAGAGACGCTGCCTGTCCCTCTGAGTTACTCCAGCTTGTTGTGTCACAGGGTGAAGCTTGTATGGTCGTGAGTAGTCGTACCTTTATCTGGTAGCCACTGGATTTGCAACATGTTGAAAATTTCCGGCCACCTGCTGCAACCGTGCCGGCTGCCGGCAAGTCGCCGAAAACAAATCGCATAAGTGGGACAGGCGGTTAATGACGTTTGCCACCCTCCAGTTGTCTGATCTCTGAGTGATAAATAAATGCTCTGGGTAGGTATGTTACAAAACCTACCTGAATCGTCATTAGGAATCTGCCCTCAGCCATGTCGGCGATTTTGGCGCTGTTTGGAGGGGGCGGGTTTAAAACGCGATTTTTACTAGGCTGTACTAATCGCAGATGTTCAGCCTAGTAAATCATTAACGAAAAATCGCTGCAAGACCCGGTCGCAAAAGGTATTATTAGTTTTATAGGCCTCGATAATATAGTTCTAATAGTTTTAAAATTACTGTCTCATTTCGCAACCTCTCGCAGCCCCAGGGTTTTATAAAGCAAACAATTAAAGGTATGTACCTTATTTTTACATTAAATGGGGCATATATATAACCCTAAATATCAAGTTATCTATAGCGAGTAGTTTATTTTGGGCTTTTTATATCCCGCAGTATTTTTCTCGGCATTTGAGGGCACTAATCCAGCGCTATGTCAACGTTCTAAACCAGCGCGTTCCACATGAACCCACTAGAAAGCCGATTTAAATGGGCATTTATTTACAGCAATTGAACACTAAATTCCTTCCATTTGGCCTATAAATTAATGTAAATTAGATATAAAAATCATGTTATATTGTGAATTATTTGTGAATAATCTTTGGACACTTAGGCTATTTAAAAATGTTAATCTTTCCTTAAGAAATGGGCGTTTGACTATCCAAGATCACAGCTTTTTTGTAATGTCCATTGAAAATCAATAGGGAACAAGATGCTAATTTCCGAGTATGAAAATGGTCATAACGTTTTTAATACTTGAGATATGAAAGTGAATTTGGTGTCAAATTAAACTTATTGTTATGCTTTATCTGATTGGATAAATTGCAGACTTGATTTTTTAAATCTCAAAATTTTGTAACATTGCTACTCTGGGCCTTACCCGGGTGGTCGGTGGTGGCGTACGAGAGCAGGAACCCTCTGCCCGTGTGATGGGTGATGCTTCGGAACTCCACCGTCACCGCGCCGGACCTCAGTTGGATTCTCGGCAAACCTTGGTACATTTTTCCACAGTATGGACCTGCCCCCAGCCAAAAAAAAAAAGTACAAACTCAGACACTGTAGGTAAGTATCATACAAGTCGGAAGAGAGAAAGAGACAGCACAGAGTCACTGCCTCACAGCGCCGGATACCCGGGTTCGATTCCGACTACGGAGTTTGTACGTTCTCCCCGTGACCGCGTGGGTTTCCTCCGGGTGCTCCGGTTTCCTCCCACACTCCAAAAGACGTGCAGGTTTGTAGGTTAATTGGCGTGGTGTAAATAGAAACATACAAAATAGGTGCAGGAGGAGGCCATTCGGCCCTTCGAGCCTGCACCCGCCATTCAATATGATCATGGCTGATCATCCAACTCAGATCATCAACTCAAATGTAAAAAAAAATTGTCCCTAGTGTGTGTGTGGGATAATGTTAGCGTGCGGAGATCGCTGGACGGTGCAGTCTCGATGGGCCGAAGGGCCTGTTTCCACGCTGTATCTCTAAACTAAACTAAACTGCGGTAAATTGTCCCCGGTGGATAAGGAGTGGATCTTAAAGTGGGATAACATAGAACTAGTGTGGACCGGTGATCACTGGTCGGTGTGGACACGGTGGGCTGAAGGGCCTGTTTCCACGCTGTAACTCCGAGACCCAAGAAACAATTACTCCGTTTAATTTAGAGATACAGCATGTAAACAGGTCCTTCAGACCATCAAGTCAGCGTGGTCCAAAGATCACCCTTAAACTAGTGTTTAAGAAAGAACTGCAGATGCTGGAAAAATTGAAGGTAGACAAAAATGCTGGAGAAACTCAGCGGGTGAGGCAGCATCTATGAAGCGAAGGAATAGGTGACGTTTCGGGTCGAGACCCTTCTTCAGACTCCATAGGTGCTGTCTCACCCGCTGAGTTTCTCCAGCATTTTTGTCTACCTTTAAACGAGTCCGATGTTATCCCAGTTTCACACCCTACACACAAGGAGCGATTTACAGAAGCCAATTTACCCAATTTTAGGAAGGAGACGAGGAGAACTGTCTTTTGTCAGAGGGCTGCGAATCTGTGGAATTCTATGTGGAGACCAAGTCAATGGGTATTTTTAAGGCAGAGATAGCTCCTTGATTAGTGTGGGTGTCAGAGGTTACGGAGAGAAGGCAGGAGAATGGGGTTAGGAGGGAGAGATAGATCAGCCATGATTGAATGGCAGAGTAGACTTGATGGGTCGAATGGTCTAATTCTACCCCTATCACTTATGACCTTATGAATCCACAAGCCTGCAGGTCTTTGGAGTGTGGGAGGAAACTGGAGCACCCGGAGAAAACCCACGTGGTCACAGGGAGATGGTACAAACTCCGTAGAGACAGTAGTCAGGATGGAACCCGGGTCTTTGGCGCTGTGAGGCAGCAACTCTACCGCTGCACCACCGTGCCACATGGTTACATATTTCCCGTGTAACGAACAAGTCGACCCCTTTATTAGTCCCGAACAGCTTCTGGGGGCTCTGCGTTTGTGAGATCTGTCCTCCTTGTCTTTATTTACACAGAATAGTACGGTAACCCACGCTATTCCTTTCACCAGTAACATTCAATTAACTTTCAGCTTGCAGCTCGTTCAGCTCCAAAGCCAGCAGCTTGGAAAGGTCACACAAATTAAATCTGCCCACACAGCAGCTGTTAAAGTTGTGCTGTATCATTCGTTTTTACGTGGCACATTTCGCATGCGGCCGACACACTTCATCATTGTCGGGATCTCACCGAGCCGCTAACTCACAGCTCCAGTGACCCAGGTAACGAAGGCTCCCGACCTGAAACGTCACCTATCCACGTTCTCCGGAGATGCTGCCTGGCGCTCCAATAGAAGCAAAAAGCTGGAGTAACTCAGCGGGACAGGCTGAAGAAGGGTCTCGTCCCGAAAAACATCACCCATTCCTTCTCTCCAGAGATGCTGCCTGTCCCGCTGAGTTACTCCAGCATTTTGTGTCTTTTCCCACACACCTAAAAAAATTGTTTCTCGGATTAGTTTAGAAATACAGCATGGAAACAGGTCCTTCGGCCCATCGAGTCCATACCGACCATCGATCGCACGTTTTCTGTGAGGCAGCAGCTCCACCCGCTGTGCCAATTACAAGGCAGAATACTGGGTAGAACACAGAGTGCTGGAGTAACTCAGTGGGTCAGGCAGCATCTGTGGAGAACATGGATAGGTGACGTTTCACAGAGTGCTGGAGTAACTCAGCGGGTGCAGAAGCATCTATAGAGCTAAGGAAATAGGCAACGTTTCGGGCTGAAACCCGTAAGGGTTTCGGCCCGAAACGTTGCCTATTTCCAGAAGGATTTCGGCCCAAAACGTTGCCTATTTCCTTAGCTCCATAGATGCTGCTGCACCATAACTCAGCGGGTCAGGCAGCATCTGTGGAGAACATGGATAGGTGACGTTTCACAGAGTGCTGGAGTAACTCAGCGGGTCAGGCAGCATCTGTGGACAACATGGATAGGTGACGTTTCACAGAGTGCTGGAGTAACTCAGCGGGTCAGGCAGCATCTGTGGAGAACATGGATAGGTGACGTTTCACAGAGTGCTGGAGTAATTCAGCGGGTCAGGCAGCATCTGTGCAGAACATGGATAGGTGACGTTTCACAGAGTGCTGGAGTAACTCAGCGGGTCAGGCAGCATCTGTGGAGAACATGGATAGGTGACGTTTTGGGTCGGGACCCTTCTTCAGACTGATGCTGCCTGACCCACTGAGTAACTTCAGCACTGTGTTCGGCCCGACATCCGTATGAAGAAGGGTCTCGACCCGAAACGTCACCCATTCCTTCTCTCCAGAGATGCTGCCTGTCCCGCTGTGTTACTCCAACATTTTGTGTCTACCTTCGATTTAAACCGGCTTCTGCAGTTCTTTCTTACACACTGTGTTCTTCACATGGTAAACATAGAAACATAGAAATTAGGTGCAGGAGTAGGCCATTCGGCCCTTCGAGCCTGCACCGCCATGAACTGGCCTCAACTACCCTCTGTGGCAGAGAGTTCCAGAGATTCACCACTCTCTGCGTGAAAAAAGTTCTTCTCATCTCGGTTTTAAAGGATTTCCCCCTTATCCTTAAGCTGTGACCCCTTGTCCTGGACTTCCCTAACATCGGGAACAATCTTCCTGCATCTAGCCTGTCCAACCCCTTAAGAATTTTGTAAGTTTCTATAAGATCCCCCTCTCAATCTTCTAAATTCTAGAGAGTATAAACCAAGTCTATCCAGTCTTTCTTCATAAGACAGTCCTGACATCCCAGGAATCAGTCTGGTGAACCGTCTCTGCACTCCCTCTTTTGGTACCAGCATCTGCAGTTCCTTGTGCCCATCAAGTACTCTGACTTGCCTCAAGAGTGTTTTAACGTCATGTGTACTGCAGCTGACCAAATAAAAATTGCTTGCTGCAGCTTTACAGGCCCAATAACACAATAACTCACAAATGAAAATGACACAAATACAATAAATGAATGGCCATAATCCTAGGTGGCCAATATTATTATTATTATTAATTATTAAAGCTTTATTTCAGACACCGGTCCATATACACATCAAACAGTACAAAGAATTACAAAGATACATTAAGAAATTGCATATTAGCCTAAGATATATATAAGCTATTGCACCAATGCCGTCTTAGCCTAGAAGTGAATCTATAGCAGCTTTTCAGAGGGCTGACTAAGGTTTCAATTATGTGGTTCTCTGACTTGTCCTAGTGCACCTGCTCTCCTTTAACATAGTACCATGGGAACTCTGCAGTAATTAATTACAATTGTTTAGTTTAGAGATACATCATGAAAACAGGCCCTTCGGCCCAACTAGTCCCCACCGACCAGCGATCCCGTTCACGAACACTATCCCACACACACTAGGGACAATTTACATTTACACCAAACCTATTATCCTACAAACCTGGACGTCTTTGGAGTGTGGGAGGAAACCGACGATCTCGGAGAAAACCCACACAGGTCACGGGGAGAACGTGCAAACTCCGTACAGACAGCACCCGTAGTCGGGATCGAACCCGGGTCTCTGGCGCTGTACGGCAGAAACTCTACCGCTATCGCAGGTTTACCAAAAAGACACAAAGTGCTGGAGTAACTCAGCGGGTCGGGCACATGGAGAGGTGACGTTTCGGGTCAGGACAATTCTTTAGACCCTTCGGCCCAACTTGACCACACCGACCAACATGTCCCAGCTACACTAATCCCACCTGCCTGCGTTTGGTCCATATCCCTCCAAACCTCTCCTGTCCATGTCGCTGTCTAAGTGTTTCTTAAACGTTGGGACAGTCCCAGCCTCAACTACCTCCTCTGGCAGCTCGTTCCATACACCCACCACCCTTTGTCTTTTATATCTAGGATTTGAGTATAGGAGCAGGGAGGTTCTACTGCAGTTGTACAGGGTCTTGGTGAGACCACACCTGGAGTATTGCGTACAGTTTTGGTCTCCAAATCTGAGGAAGGACATTCTTGCCATAGAGGGAGTGCAGAGACGGTTCACCAGACTGATTCCTGGGATGTCAGGACTGTCTTATGAAGAAAGACTGGATAGACTTGGTTTATACTCTCTAGAATTTAGGAGATTGAGAGGGGATCTTATAGAAACTTACAAAATTCTTAAGGGGTTGGACAGGCTAAATGCAGGAAGATTGTTCCCGATGTTGGGGAAGTCCAGGACAAGGGGTCACAGCTTAAGGATAAGGGGGAAATCCTTTAAAACCGAGATGAGAAGAACTTTTTTCACACAGAGAGTGGTGAATCTCTGGAACTCTCTGCCACAGAGGGTAGTCGAGGCCAGTTCATTAGCTATATTTAAGAGGGAGTTAGATGTGGCCCTTGTGGCTAAGGGGATCAGAGGGTATGGAGAGAAGGCAGGTACGGGATTCTGAGTTGGATGATCAGCCATGATCATATTGAATGGCGGTGCAGGCTCGAAGGGCCGAATGGCCTACTACTTCACCTAATTTCTATGTTTCTATTCAAGATTCCAACAGCTGCAGTTTCTTGTGTCTCTGTCATTTTTTATTGGTTTATTGAGGGATATGGGGCCAAACCGTGGGAACATCCATGGGGCTAACGGAATCAAGGTGATATGGGGAGAAAGCAGGAACAGGGTACTGATTTCGGATGATCAGCCATGATCACATTAAATGGCGGTGCTGGCTCGAACAGTCAAATGGCCTCCTCCTGCACCTATTCACTATGCTCCGGGCCACAAACTCTTTGAATCACTTCCCACTGGAAGGCGACTCCGGACTGTCAAAGCTGCCACAGCCAGACATAAAAACAGTTTTTATCCACGAGGAGTAGCTCTACTCAACAGCCAAAAATCTGTAGCCTTCCTTTGATCTGGTATTTTGTTGGTTCACATGCTTGATCAATGGTGTTTTAACATTAATGTTTTATTATTATTAATGTTTAGTGTTTTCCGAGTCATTCGTAACTGTCGCTGTACATCATGTTGTTACTTGTGGGCGGAGCACCAAGGCAAATTCCTTGTATGTGAATACTTGGCCAATAAACTTACTTACTCTATGTTTCAAACGTGGGCAGGTGGGACTAATGTAGCTGGGACATGTTGGTCGGTATGGGCAAGTTGGGCCGAAGGGCCTATTTCCACACGGAATCACTCTATTTATCTCCCACTTCAACACCAGCCCCTAATCTATCCTCACCTCCCTCATTTCCTATGCCACAAGTGTTTCCCATTATCAGTCATAAATATTCTCTAACTCCGAGCATCAGTGACTCTCTGGGGAAAAGAATTCCAAAGATTCTTGGGAGTAAACTGGCAAAGCAGTTTGTCCTCTCCACAGTTTTAAATGATCACTCTCTTGCCTTATAATTTTTTTTTTTTGTACACTTGTTTCTGTGTTCAGGCAAAAGTGACTTTAGACCTTAGAGATGCAGTGCAGAAACAGGCCCTTCGGTCCACCAAGTCCGCACCGACCAGCGATCCCTGTATACTAACACTATCTGCACACTAGGTCCAATTTTTACCAAAGCCAATTAAGCTGCAAAACTGCAGGCCTTTGGAGTGTGGGAGGAAACCGGAGCACCCGGAGAAAACCCACACGGCCACAGGGAGAACGTTTAAACTCCGTACAGACAGCACCCATGATCGGGATCGAACCCAGGTCTTTGGCGCTGTGAGGCGCTGTGAGGCAGCGACTTTACCGCTGCACAAAGTAGGTACTCCAGCACTTTGTGTGTTTTTCAGTTTCAGATGCCTTCAAACTTCAATGTCTGCAGTGGGGCCCCAACCCAAAACATTGCCTATCCATGTCCTCCAGAGGTGCTGCCACCCCACTCAGTTACTCCAGCACTTTGTACTTTCCACGATAAAGTGTTTTGCTTTAGTAACCCTCCATTCAAATATAATATATTTGCAAACTTAAATACTCCTTTAAAAGAAAGTTTCCATAATCAATAGTCAATAGACAATAGGTGCAGGAGGAGGCCATTCGGCTCTTCGAGCCATTCAATGTGATCATGGCTGATCATCCCCAATAAGTACCCCGTTCCTGCCTTCTCCCTATATTCCCTGACTCCGCTATCTTTAGGAGCCCTATCTAGCTCTCTCTTGAAAGTCTATGAAACAGTGGACTGTGCAGAATTTTAAGAAACCTACTGCTTTAGATGGAGGCACAAGGAACCGCAGATGCCGACTCTTAAACAGAACACAAAGTGCTGGAGGAACTCTGCAGGACAGGCAGCAATAGACAGGCTGGAGAAAGGACCAAACCTGAAACAGTGACTGCCCATTCCCTTCACAGACGCTGCCCGACCCACTGAGTTCCTCCAGCAGTTTGTTACTGGTTTAGATATTTAGATATTAGAGGACTAGATGAACACTCTATAATTCCATTCCAGGACAAGGGGTCACAGCTTAAGGATAAGGGGAAATCCTTTAAAACCGAGATGAGAAGAACTTTTTTCACACAGAGAGTGGTGAATCTCTGGAACTCTCTGCCACAGAGGGTAGTTGAGGCCAGTTCATTGGCTATATTTAAGAGGGCCCTTGTGGCTAAGGGGATCAGGGGGTATGGAGAGAAGGCAGGTACGGGATATCGAGTTGGATGATCAGCCATGATCATATTGAATGGCGAATGGTGCAGGCTCGAAGGGCCGAATGGCCTACTCCTGCACCTAATTTCTATGTTTCTAATCTACGGACCTATCCACAAAATTGTGTTATTGGTAATCCTCTTTGTGGTTTTTTTTCTCTCCCCCCCCCTCTTTATTAGCTTATAGTTTCCTTTTTCTCTTCCCTTAATTCTTCTCTCTCTATAGCTCTATCTTTAAAATAAATGTATTAAAAAAAATTAGAAGCTGTTACTGTTTATATGTAACTGGTAAGCAAATCGCGTTTTGGTTATGATATGTATATGCTTCGAATAAAAATATTTCAAAAAAAAATGATATCCTCATAAGTGATAGGAGCAGAATTAGGCCATTCGGCCCATCAAGCCTAGTCCGCCATTCAATCATGGCTGACCTATCTCAACCTCCTAACTCCATTCTTCTGCTTCCTCTCAGAAACCCCCGACTCCATGGGACCTCACAGTCTCTGAAGAAGAGTCCTGACCCAAAACATTGTCCATTCGCCCGCCACAGACGCTGCCTGACCCGCCAGGTACCTCCAGCACTTTGTGTGTTGTGTTACTATACGAGATTTGGTTGTTTACTGGGCGATGGTTAATTATGTAATTGATGTCCATACACTACATGTTGTTGCACAATGTGTGTGTCACAATGTATTTCAGACAGGGCCAAGCGCTGATGTTGCTGTCCGCCCACATCTTGTCTCATCATCTGGACCCAGTGCTCAGACTAAACACTGTGTGTAACTCTGGCATCTGCTACTGACCTTTACATTAGTTCAGTTTATTGTCGAGTGTACTGAGGTACAATGAAAAGCTCTGTTGCTGCGTACTACACAGTCAGCGGGATGATCACACGTGATTACAATGAAGCGACGCACAGTGTACAGATACAAGATGAAGGGAATAATGTTTGGTGCAAGTTAAAGTCCAGTCAAGTCCGATTAGAGATAGTCCGAGGGTTTCTAATGAGGTGGATGGGTGGTCAGGACCAAGATCAGACATAGAAAATAGGTGCAGGAGGCGGCCATTCAGCCCTTCGAGCCAGCACCGCCATTCATTGTGATCACGGCTGATCGTCCCCTATCAATAACCCGTGCCTGCCTTCTCCCCATATCCCTCGACTCCACTAGCCCCTAGAGCTCTATCGAACTCTCTCTTAAATCCATCCAGTGATTCAGCCTCCACTGCCCTCTGTGGCAGGGAATTCCACAAATTCACAACTCTCTGGGTAAAAAGTTTTTTCTCACCGCAGTCTTAAATGACCTCACCTTTATTCTAAGACTGTGGCCCCTGGTTTTGGACTCGCACCAACATTGGGAACATTTTTCCCGCATCTAGCTTGTCCAGTCCTTTTATGAGTTTCTATAAGATCCTCCCTCATCCTTCTAAACTCCAGTGAATACAAACCATGATTGAATGGCGGAGTAGTCTTGATGGGCCGAGTGGCCTAATCCTGCTCCTATCACATGACCATTCTCCTTGGACTGGTGGAGTCCAGGTGTAAGAAAACTCAGCATATTAACAACCACAATTAATTATTCTGGTTCAGCACAAACATTGACTTTAGACATCCTCAGCCATTGGCGCAAAACTAACGTTGAGAGAAGGTTATTGGCTGCAACCTTCCCTCCATTGATGAACTGTACACTGCACGGGCCAGCAAGCGAGCGGGCAAGATCATCTCTGACCCCTCTCACCCTGGCCACAAACTCTTTGAATCACTTCCCTCTGGAAGGCGACTCCGGATTGTCAAAGCTGCCACAGTCAGACATAAAAACGGCTTTTTTTCCCACGAGTAGTTGCTCTACTCAACAGCCAAAAATCTGTAGCCTCCTTTTGCTCTGGTATTTTATTTAATTCACATGTTTAATCAATAATGTTTCATTATTAATGTTTAATGTTTTATGTACCATTCTTAACTGTCACTGTAAGTCATGTTGTCACTTGCGGGCGGAGCACCAAGGCAAATTCCTTGTATGTGAATACTTGGCCAATAAACTCATTCATTCCTTCCTACACATTTTCGACTAGGATTACTGGATAACTGAATCATAGAACAAAAATCTTTTGGCAACCTAGGTGGCCTAAATAAAGGCCATTACTAAAAAATATTTATTTTGATTCACCAAACACCAGAGTTTCACTGACACAGATGGCTTGTCGCCATCTTGAACCGGGAATGTTTCACATGTAGATATATCAAATTGCCTCCAATTGAATATTAATCTACAGAAATAGATTGTTGCAACTGTGAAAAGGCACAACTGGAGAGCGGTCCTGACCTCCCATCTACCTCATTGGAGACCACATAACAATTACAATACAACACAATATTTATTACATGTCATTTGAACCTCAGTGAGGATCAAACGAAACTCAGTTTCCACAGCCATACAAACAGAGACAATTCCTACAAGACACACAAACAATTCAATTAACACAAACATCCTCCTCACTGTGATGGAAGGCAAAGTCTTTTCTCTCCCCTGCACAATTTCTCTCCCGATGTCGAAGCCCCAGGTGGGGGATGGTAAGTCCCACGGCTATTAAAGCCGCGCCGGGCGAATAACGGCCCCGCTCCGGGTCGCTCCAACCCCGCGACACAGGCGGGAGAAGTCGCGTTGCGGGAGCTCCGTAAAGCGGTCTGCACCCGGACCTGCGAGCACGGAAACAGGCCATCTCGGCCCTTCTAGTCCGTGCCGAAAACTTACTCTCACCTAGTCCCATCTACCTGCACTCAGCCCATAACCCTCCATTCCTTTCCCATCCATATACCTATCCAATTTATTTTTAAATGATAAAATAAAACCTGCCTCCACCACTTCCACTGGAAGCTCATTCCACACAGCCACCACTCTCCGAGTAAAGAAGTTCCCCCTCATGTTACCCCTAAACTTTTGTCCCTTAATTCTCAAATCATGTCCTCTTGTTTGAATCTTCCCTACTCTCAATGGAAAAAGCTTATCCAAGTCAACTCTGTCTATCCCTCTCATCATTTTAAAGACCTCTATCAAGTCCCCCCTTAACCTTCTGCGCTCCAAAGAATAAAGACCTATCTTGTTCAACCTTTCTCCGTAACTTAGGTGCTGAAACCCAGGCAACATTCTAGTAAATCTCCTCTGTGCTCTCTCTATTTTGTTGACATCTTTCCTATAGACAATTAAACTATCCTTAATCGGACTTTACCTTGCACTAAACGTTATTCCCTTTATCATGTGTTTGTACACTGTGGACGGCTCGATTGTAATCCTGTGTAGTCTTTCTGCTGATGGGTAGCACGCAACAAAGGCTTTTCACTGTACCTCGGTACACGTGCCAATACTAAAAACTAAACCCAATCAGGTAGCTGCCTTGCAAATATTCTGGCTCATTTGCTTTTTCGGAGCACCTTCCAAGCACTTTATATTCTGATAAAAATTCCAGAAGTGTTATGGTGCGGAAGACCACTCAGCCCGTCTATTTATGCTAGCACAGGCAGTTTCCCCTTGAAGCCATTGAGGCCGAGAGAAAGGTACCTGTATCACTGCATCAATGGACATGATTCCTGAAAGAGTCACTTCACACTCATATCCAATTTCGCAAAGATAGTTTATTCTTTAAAATCCACTTGGTGAATGTGCCCTTTATGTCAAATTAGACCACAGCACAGCAGTCACTGATGTGTCTACTGCCACCTGTAGGAACCAGAAGATGACCCGAATACCTTCAGGGGAATGTGGACAAGGATAAGGAGATTTTAGAGATACAGCATGGAAAAAGATCTGCAGATGCTGATTTAAACCGAAGATAGACACAGAAAGCTGGAGTAACTCAGCGTGACAGGCAGCATCTCTGGTGAGAAGGAATGGGTGACGTTTCGGATCAAGATCCTTCTTCAGACCTCATGGGTTTTATCCGAGATCTTCGGTTTCCTCCCACACTCCAAAGACATACAGGTGTTTTAGGTTAATTGGCTTGGGTTTGTATACATGGTACAAGTGTAAATTGTCTGTAGTGTGTGTAGGATAGTGTTAATGCCCCCTGTCCCACTTAGGAAACCTGAACGGAAACCTCTGGAGACTTTGCGCCCCACCCAAGGTTTCCGTGCGGTTCCCGGAGGTTGCAGGTGGTTGCCGGAGGTTGCAGGTGGTGGAAGCAGGCAGGGAGACTGCCGAAAACCTCCGGGAACCGCACGGAAACCTTGGGTGGGGCGCAAGGTCTCCAGAGGTTTCCGTTCAGGTTTCCTAAGTGGGACAGGGGCATTAGTGTGCGGGGATCGCTGGTCGGTGCGGATTCGGTGGGCCGAAGGGTCAGTTTCCGCGCTGTACCTCTAAACTAAACTAAATAAGCATCGGTACTTTCTCGGTCAATGGCCAAGGAACGTCTGTCTTGCTCGGAGCTGGGAGATGGGGGAAGGGACAGCCCATGATGGTCAGTCGAGGCCGCGGAAAGTGCCTCAGTCACAGAGGACTGGCTTTTGTTTGTGACACTTTGCAGTTCGGTGTTGAATAATGGCAGCCAGAGAATTTCAGGAATGGACAGTATTTACACAAAACTATTCCCTAGGAGATTAAACGGACGGCAAAGTTCA
>NC_073402.1:30272004-30314504 GCF_028641065.1 Leucoraja erinaceus | reverse complement strand
TACCACACACACGACTCCAGGTTTGGTCAAATCAATGCTTTGTTCAACTAGATTTCTGCATTCAATCCCTGTATCAATAGACAATAGCATTCTGCTGACTCAGCAAATTATTTGCCTGTGCCTGCACTCGGACACAAGATCTCTCTGCAGCACGGAGGTGACCCAGCTGTATAGCACAGAAACCAGCCATTCGGCCCATCTTGTCCATGCTGACCGGAGCACCCGGAGAAAACCCCACACAGTCACGGGGAGAACGTGCAAACTCCGTACAGACAGCACCTGTAGTCAGAATCGAACCGTGGTCTCTGGCGCCGTGAGGCAGCAACTCCACCGCCATGCCACCGTGTCGCCTTTAAAAGGTTTAGGTGGATGTGGGCAAAATGCAGGCAGGTGGGACTAGTGTAGATGGGAAGTCTTGGAAGACATGGACAAGTTGGGCCGAAGGGCCTGTTCATAAGGTTATGTGATAGGAGTAGAATTAGGCCATTCAGCCCATTATCTACTCCACCACTCAATCATGGGTGATCCATCTCTCCCTCCTAAACCCGAAACATCACCCAGATTCCTTCTCTGCCATGATGCTGCCTGTCCCACTGATTTGCACCATAACTGGAGCAAGTTGTCTGCAGTTTACTCCAATCCTCTTGCAATCAAGAACTATGTTCCATTTTGCTGTCCTAATTGCTTGAAGATTAACTCTCCGTGATTCATGGGTGATAGGAGCAGAATTAGGCCATCGAGTCCACTCCACCATTCAATCATGGCTGATCTATCTCTCCCTCCTAGCCCCCTTCTCCCCATAACCGGGAGCCCCAGTCGCCTCGACCCTGCAGTTGGACTGCTGGACCATGGGAGAAGAACAAAGGGAAGATATAAGACCTTTGCCTTCAATCACAGTGAGGAGGTGTTGAAGATTCACTGTGATGGATGTCTGTGTAAATTGTGTTAAGTGTGTGTCTTGGTTTTTTTGTTGTTGTAATGTTAACACTGTAGAAAATGCAATTTCGTTGAAACCAAGCTGTTTGAATGACAATATTCTAGCCTCCGACACCTGCACTAATCAACAATCTATCTATTTCTGCCTTAAAAATATCCACTGACTTGACCCCCACGGCCTTCTGTGGCAAAGAATCCCACAGGTCTGAAGGAGGGTCTCGACCCGAAACGTTGCCCATTTCCCTCGCTCCATAGATGCTGCCTGTCCCGCTGAGTTTCTCCAGCATTTTTGTCCACCACAGATCTCCGGCTGTTTCCATGAAGTACGACCACGGCTCATCCTTTGCAGACATTGGATGGCAAAGCAGGCACAGGGGTCAAGTGATCAACTTCAGCTTCCGTCTCATTAATCCATCCCGTCCCCTTCCCCCTCCCTCCTCACACACTATGTCTCCATTCATAAAGCCCTCGATCTTGTACACTTTTGTGAAAGTCTTATCCTGCCACCTTTGCAGATTTGTTGAGTGTATAATGCAGAGTTATCTGGTTGCTGATAAACTGTAAATAGCTCAGTGTTTGCATGGATTAATAATTCGGTACATTTCCCAATCTAACAATGGGCGCAGTGTTGGCTTCTGTTTAGCCAGCCAGCCTCACACCAAGCATTATTCTCCCAACAAGAGCCCACTGACTAAATGTAAATGAACGAGTTGTTTAATGCTTGGAGATCTTAACCAAATAACCTCCTCTCCTCCCTTGGCCTTTCCCCCACCCCTCTGTCTTAACAGGAATTGAAACTCCCCGCATTATTGGCTGCCAAGGGCGAACCAAATTGAATTTGAACCCTTTAATGTCATTCTGGTCAGATGTTGCTCGTGGTGGAGTCAATGTGCCCCTTGTGTACGTGGACATCAAGGGGTAACGACAGCCGCACGCTACACGCTGTGTTCTAGTCAGAAACCATGCAGCTATCAGTGGTCTCAGACTGAATGTGCCCCTATAGTCAGGTCGTACGCCATAGACATGCAGAGGGGTTAACGACACTGCCTGGGATGTCAGGACTGTCTATGAAGAAAGACTGGATAGACTTGGTTTATACTCCCTAGAATTTAGGAGATTGAGAGGGGATCTTATAGAAACCTACAAAATTCTTAAGGGGTTGGACAGGCTAGATGCAGGAAGATTGTTCCCGATGTTAGGGAAGTCCAGGACAAGGGGTCACAGCTTAAGGATAAAGGGGAAATCCTTTAAAACCGAGATGAGAAGAACTTTGTTCACGCAGAGAGTGGTGAATCGCTGGAACTCTCTGCCACAGAGGGTAGTTGAGGCCAGTTCATTGGCTATATTTAAGAGGGAGTTAGATGTGTCCCTTGTGGCTAAGGGGATCAGGGGGTATGGAGAGAAGGCTTGCCCTGACACAGCCATGCAAAAATCATGGTCCCGAAGGGCCACATGGCTAGTCCCACCCGCCTGCGTTTGGTCCAGATCCGTCCAATCCATAAATGTTGCGATGGTCAGTTGGCTTGGGATATGTGACTTTTATCCCGTTTTCCGTAGTTTCTGGATGGGGTCAATGGTAGGGAGTGTCTGGTCTGTGTGATGGGCTGGGCCACATCCACAACTCTGCACTGAGACCCTTCTTGATCCGTCTTTGCTGGCTTTACCTTGCTCTAAACGTTATTCCCTTATGCATCTGTACACTGTAAACGGCTCGATTGTAATCATGCATTGTCTTTCTGCTGACTGGTTAGCACGCAACAAAATCTTTTCACTGTACCTCGGTACACGTGACACTAACCTAAACTGGAGTCAATCCTTCCGCACTTTGAGTCCTTTTGTGTAAACCACCAGTTTTCATGTCTACCACCAAAAGCACTTGATTGTGCAGCACGGTGGCGCAGCAGTAGAGTTGCTGCCTCACAGCGCCAGAGACTCCGGTTCGATCCCGACTATGGGTGCTGTCTGTATGGAGTTTGTACATTCTGCCCGTGACCATGTGGGTTTTCTCCGAGATCTTCGGTTTTCTCCCCCACTCCAGAAGACGCGCAGGTTTGTAGGTTAATTGGCTTGGTTAAAGTATAAATTGTCCCTCATGTGTGTAGGGTAGTGTTAATGTGCGGGGATCGCTGGTCAGCGCGGACTCGATGGGCCAAAGTGCCTGTTTCCGCGCTGTATCTAAACTAAATGTTTAAGAAGGAACTGCAAATGCTGGAAAATCAAAGGTAGACAAAAGTGCTGGAGAAACTCAGCGGGTGCAGCAGCATCTATGGAGCGAAGGAAATAGGCAACGTTTCGGGTCTTCGGACTGATGGAGGGTGGGGGCGGGGAGAAGAAAGGCAAAAGGAAGAGGAGGAGCCCGTGGGCAGTCTGCACCCTAGTGGCATAAACATTGAATTCTCCAATTTCCGGTAGCCCTTGCTGTCTCCTCCCCTTCTCAGCTCTCCCTCAGCCCTCGGGCTTCTCCTCTTCCTTTTTCCTGTCTTCTCCTCTCCTTCCCCCCCCCCTCTCCATCAGTCTGAAGAAGGGTTTTGTCCCGAAACGTTGCCTATTTACCTTCGCTCCATAGATGTTGCTGCACCCGCTGAGTTTCTCCAGCACTTTTGTCTACCTGTATCTAAACTAAATTGACTAACACACTTTGAGGTTGCGAGAGGCTCCAATCAATTCACTTCTATCTTGGATCCTTGACATCTTCACTGCAGTGAATGAAATAATTCATGTTGACAATTGAAAATCTCAATGGCACAAAGCAACTTCGAAGCTGCCCAGCCAATATTCAAGTGAATGCTGTAAACAATAACTGAGGATAATCTTGCCAAAGTGCTGATTTACAAATACAATAGACGCAATTAACAGATTTTCTGCTTACATTCTCATAGCAATTACATTGGTGTTGCTAAGCAAATCTAAAGCATAGGTTTAAGGTGAAGGGGAAAAGATTTAATAGGAATCTGACGGGTAACTTTTTCACACAAAGGGTGGTGGGGTGTACGGAACGAGCTGCCGGAGGAGGTAGTTGAGGTTGGGACTACCCCATCGTTTAAGAAACAGTTGGACGGGTACATGGATAGGACAGGTTTGGAGGGATATGGGCCAAACTCAGACAGGTAGGACCAGTTTAGCTGGGACATGTTGGCCAGTGGGCAAGTTGGGCCGAAGTGCCTGTTTCCATGCTGCATCACTCTTTATCCCAAAACAAATATCGGGGTTACAAGCATTCTTTCAAATGCCTTTTATTTTGCAGTGCCTTAGAGGTAATCGGATCTCTGACATAATAATTATACACAGGGGCAGATCAACCTCACAGCAGCAGAGACCCGGGTTCGATCCCGACTACAGTCGCTGTCTGTACAGAGTTTGTTTATTCTCCCTCTGACCCCATGGGTTTTCTCCGGCTGCTCCGGTTTCCTCCCACAATCAAAAGAACGTGTGTGTTGATAGGTTGATTGGTTTGTAGGTTGCCACAGAGGCCAAGTCAATGGACATATTTACCGCAGAGACTGACAGATTCTTGATAATTATCCCCCATGAAAGTGTTGGATTATTAAAGCAGAACGATCTGACGGAGGAACATAGAAACATAGAAAATAGGTGCAGGAGGCCATTCGGCCCTTCGAGCCAGCACCGCCATTCATTGTGATCATGGCTGATCGTCCCCTATCAATAACCCGTGCCTGCCTTCTCCCCATATCCCTCGACTCCACTAGCCCCCAGAGCTCTATCTAACGCTCTCTTAAATCCACCCAGTGACTTGGCCTCCACTGCCCTCAGTGGCAGGGAATTCCATAAATTCACATCAGTCTGAAGAAGGGTTTTCGGCCCGAAACGTTGCCTATTTCCTTTGCTCCATAGATGCTGCTGCACCCGCTGAGTTTCTCCAGCATTTTTGTCTACCTCCATAAATTCACAACTCTCTGGGCGAAAAAGTTTTTTTTTTCTCACCTCAGTCTTAAATGACCTCCCCTTTATTCTAAGACTGTGCGGCCCCTTGTTCTGGACTCGCACCAACATTGGGAACTTTTTTTCCTGCATCTGGAGGAGGGAGATGGGAAGCGAGCACACATCAAATTTTACTCCCAAGCATACATACACACACACACGCACACGCATGCCAGATTGCACGAACTTTTCCAAAGTCTAAAGGAATTTGCAAACTTGTGGCACCCTATTTAACACTGTGTGCGATCTATCCCAGTCTGTCAGGACTAAACCTCCTTTCAGTCGCTGCCTGTCCCCCCGGTTTGTAGCTGGGAAACTAACCAGTACTCTATTTTTTTTGCAACACCGTTACTAGTAAATTATTAATCGGCTTAAAGTTGCTTGCATGTTCTTTGAAAAGCACCAATGACATTTTTTTTGTTTTGCACATTGCCCAAACAAAACCCCTATTAAGGTGCAAGAAAATGCTGTAAGATTATTTATCTTGGAAATTGTTCTATCTGAGTGCGTGCACTGTATGCATGGGAAAAAATCAATGCAAACCTCCACGATCCCCCTTCTCCCTCACACACATAAACACTGACCCAGTGCATCTACTCACCGAGCTGTCCTCGCACAAGATCTGGGAGACTGAGCGCAGTGGAGAGGGCGAGCAAGCGGCGCAGGTTCAATGCCACCGACATGTCTCGCCGGAGTCACAGAGACTGAAGGAGCGCCTGAAATTCGTCTGCCGGGCGCTCCCTCCTCCCTCCGCCCCGCTAAGCGCCGGCGCTCCCTCCCCTCCATTCCCCGCCTCCTTCCAGCGGGTTGGTCACTAGAATCCCAGCGCCCTGTAAATGGCCTCTCGCCACATCAATCAATTGTTTTTGTTTAAACTCGATCCAGAACTGAATTGGGACACTATCAGGATTCAATTAGGACTCTAACCAGCCATGATCACATTGAATGGCGGTGCTGGCTCGAAGGGCCGAATGGCCTCCTCCTGCACCTATTATCTATGTATCCATGTATCTAACTTCCCAAATTGCAACACCTCACATTTATCTCAACCTTGCATCTTAATAGGGTTTTTTTTGGTCAATGGGCAAAACTGCATTTAGAAACAGAAACATAGAATTGGGAGGAGTAGGCCATTCGGCCCTCGAGCCTGCACCGCCATTCAATATGATCATGGCTGATCTCCAACTCAGTATCCCGTACCTGCCTTCTCTCCATACCCCCTGATCCCCTTAGCCACAAGGGCCACATCTAACTCCCTCTTAAATATAACCAATGAACTGGCCTCAACTACCCTCTGTGGCAGAGAGTTCCAGAGATTCACCACTCTCTGTGTGAAAAAAGTTCTTCTCATCTACGTTTTAAAGGATTTCCCCCTTATCCTTAAGCTGTGACCCCTTCTCCTGGACTTCCCTAACATCGGGAACAATCTTCCTGCATCTAGCCTGTCCAACCCCTTAAGAACTTTGTAAGTAATTTGCCATTGCTTGGCCAATTTACCCAGTTGACCAAGATTCTGCTGGAAATCTACACTGACAATTTTACCAATTATTTCAGATTCCACTTCCCTGCAAACTCACTCACCATGTAGGGGCATTAAGCACACTTGGACTCTATTCCTTGGAGCGCAGGTGATTGAGGGGTGATCTTATAGATGTTTACAACATCATGAGATGACTAGATCGAGCAGATGCACAGAATCTCTTGCCCAGGGTAGGGAATTGAGGACCAGAGGACGTAGGTTTAACATTCGGCCCTTCGAGCCAGCACCGCCATTCAATGTGATCATGGCTGATCATCCACAATCAGTACCCCGTTCCTGCCTTCACCCCATATCCCTTGACTCTGTTATCTTTAAGAACTCTATCTAACTCTAGTAGGAACCTGAGGGGTAAAATTTTCACACAAAGGGCGGTGGGTGTATGGAATGAGCTGCCGGAGGAGGTGGTTGAGGCAGGGACTATAGCAACGTTTAAGAAACGTTTGGACAGGTACATGGATTGGACAGGTTTCGAGAGATATGCACCAAATGCAGGCAGGTGGGACTAGTGTAGATGGGGCATGTTGGCCGGTGTGGGCAAGTTGGGCCGAAGGGTCTGTTTCCATGCTGCGTGACTGTTTATGACTATTATTCAGGAGGAGAAGCATCTCATCAGTCAAGAGTGTTTTATTGGCATATGTCCTAAAAAGAACAATGTCATTCTTACATGCTCCCGCACAGAATATGTAAATGTAGTATTCTGTAAACAATACAATAAAATATATTATATATAAAATATATCAAAATCAATATATATACCTATATTACTAAAAGTCTGATCTTGACCACTTCCTGTTCTTCTGTATATTAGAAAAAACGCTGCCACTTACGGCTGTGATTTTTGGCCATCTTACTCAGAGTCCTCCTCCGCTGCGCAGGACAAGAGGATTTTCCCCATCCATGAAGAATAAAAGAGTTTTAGTGTTTAAAAAAAGTTGAGATTCTCTCTCCTGAAGGCCACGCCCCTTCCAGAGGAAATATAAAACCCGGAAGTGTTGAGTGCCTCAGTCAGTCACTGCAAGATGGGGGAGCGAGAGGGTCATGTCTCTCAGTCTGAGCTGTGAATAACACTGAACATATGTCTACTAAACTGTGAGTGGTTTTACAGACCTGTCAGTGCCCTTAATGTGGTTTGAAAATATAGTTTGGAAATGCTAAAGCTGTGTTGCCTTTGGTTTGGAAATGCTAAAGCTGTGTTGCCTAATTAGAGTTGGCGTGCCTAATTAGAGTTGGCGTGCCTAATTAAAGTTACCTTGCATAATTAAAGTTGCCTTGCCTTCTATATAATTAAAAGTCTAATCTTGACCACTTCCTGTTTGCGCTTCTTCAGGTGCTGAGGATTTTTCCCATTGATGAAAAATAAAAGGGTTATTAGTGTTTAAAAAATGGTGAGATTCTCTCTCCTGTCAATCATGCCATGAAGGCCATGCCCCTTCTGGTGGGAGGGACTATAAATCCCAGAAGTGTGGGTGTGGCTCAGTCTCTGCAAGATGGTGGAGGGAGAAGTAATGACTTGCTGTCTTTAGTATGGCCTTGCACCCTGCTTGAAATGGTATGTAACTGCACTTGAATTTGATGGCCTTGCACCCTGCTTGAAATGGAATTTCAAGGAATAGCCGTGAGTCAACTGCCAGCCCACCAGCCGTGAGTGAGGTAGCTGCCAGCACAACAGGCTTGAGTGACTGAGCTGCCATCCCAAGAATCCATTTGGCCCACAATGTCCATACTAGCCCTCTGGAAACCAGTCCCTTCAGCCCGCAACACTCATACTAGCGCTCCAGAAAGTGCGCCCCCTCCCACCCCCCCACCGGCCACCAATATTGGAATTGGTGGAGAGGTGGAATATTGCGTTGGGGGACCAGCCCTCCCATGTGATGCTGGGTCCCAACGGGTCCCACTTAGTCTAGTACAGTATATATATGTGAGTGTGTGTATATTTTATACACACACACACACACATAAAACAAACAGACAAACAATAATAGTACAAAAATACAAAACCAATGTCCCCAAATTAAGTCTTAAGAAGTGGCTCGACCCGAAACATCACCCATTCCTTCTCTCCAGAGATGTTGCCTGTCCCACTGAGTTACTCCAGCATTTTGTGTCTACCTTCGATTTAAACCAGCATCTGCAGTTCTTTCATGAACATTTTGTCTGCCCCCAAGTCTATGTAGTTCAGAACGTATTTGGAGGTTGTCATGTTTAGTAGCCTGATGGCTGTGGGGAAGTAGCTATTCCTGAACCTGGACGTTAGTTTTCAGGCTCCTGTACTTTCTTCCCGGTGGCAGTGGTGAAATGAGAGCATGGCCAGGGTTGGTTATATCAAAAATCCAGAAGAAAAGGACCTTCTGCTCCAAAAGTTAGAATCATTTCTTGCTGTGAATTGGCCAATAAACCTAAAACATGATTTTAATGTGGAAAGGAGTAGACGAACGGCAGAAGGTCACCATCTGTTGGTGGCAAATAGAATTACGCCTTGATTTAAGATTTCTTTAGAGTTGTGCCCCGGTCCCACTTAGGAAACCTGAACGGAAAACTCTGGAGACTTTGTGCCTCACCCAAGGTTTCCGTGCGGTTCCCGGAGGTTTTTGTCAGTCTCCCTACCTGCTTCCACTACCTGCAACTTTCGGGAAATGTACGGAAACCTTGGGTGGGGCGCAAAGTCTACAGAGGTTTCCATTCAGGTTTCCTAAGTGGGACCGGGGCATTACCATTGCCATAGAGGGAGTGCAGAGACGGTTCACCAGACTGATTCCTGGGATGTCAGGACTGTCTTATGAAGAAAGACTGGATAGACTTGGTTTATACTCTCTAGAATTTAGGAGATTGAGAGGGGATCTTATAGAAACTTACAAAATTCTTAAGGGGTTGGACAGGCTAGATGCAGGAGGATTGTTCCCGATGTTGGGGAAGTCCAGGACAAGGGGTCACAGCTTAAGGATAAGGGGGAAATCCTTTAAAACTGAGATGAGAAGAACTTTTTTCACACAGAGAGTGGTGAATCTCTGGAACTCTCTGCCACAGAGGGTAGTTACGGCCAGTTCATTGGCTATATTTAAGAGGGAGTTAGATGTGGCCCTTGTGGCTAAGGGGATCAGAGGGTATGGAGAGAAGGCAGGTATGGGATACTGAGTTGGATGATCAGCCGTGATCATATTGAATGGCGGTGCAGGCTCGAAGGGCCGAATGGCCTCTACTCCTGCACCTATTTTCTATGTTTCTATGTTTCTAATACAGCATGGAAACGGACCAACCGAGTCCGCGCCGACCAGCAATCACCCCCCGTCCACGAACACTATCCTACACGCTAGGGACAATTTACAATTCTTTTTAACGAAGCCAGTTAACCTACCAAACTGTACGTCTTTGGAGTGTGGGAGGAAACTGGAGCTTTTGGTAAAAAGCTTCTGCAGTTTACCTGGGAGGGTGTGTGGGAATACAGATGTGGTGGAGGCAGGTGTTATTACAACGTTTACCAGACATTTAGACAGGTACATGGATAGGGAAGGTTTAGAGGGACCAAATGCGGGCAGGTGTGGCCAGCGTAACTTGGTCAGCATGGACAAGTCGGGCCGAAGGGCCTTTCGCTGCACTGTACCACTCTATGACTATGTTTGAATGATATTGATATAGCTACGTACACATGGAAGGGATTACGGGACAGACGATCAGATAGTGGTGGAGCAGCGGGTAGAGTCGCTGCCTCACAGCGCCAGAGACCCGGGTTCGATCCTGACCTCGGGTGCTGACTGAGTGGAGTTTGCACGTTCCACCCGTGACCACGTGGGTTTGCTCCAGTTTCCTCCCAAAGACGTGCGAGTTTTTAGATGAATTGGCCTCTGTAAATCACCCCCTGGTGTGTCGGGAGTGGAGACAGTTTCCACATCATAGTATCTCTTCTTCTTTCCGTGTCCATCCTGTTACAAATGACATTGTAGTCATCGTCCATCCTGAGAAGGACGCAAGTTTCCGGCGACAATCAGTGGGAGCCATCACTTGTCTCAGTAGATGATGGTGGAGGCAGAATTAGCTCGGGCCACGTCCAGTTCCCAGCCCCGCCACAAGGATGCCTCTGCTACAGGGCCGACAGTATCTCTAAAACTAAACGAAACTCATCCAAATAATTAGGCATTTTTGAACGTTGACATTCAATTTTACTGAGGATTTCTTTGAGACTCTAACACAAAATGCTGTAACAATATATTCTGCTCCCTCAAATGTTTCTCTTTGCACTCAAAACATTGTAATTGTGTAGGTCCGGTTATACTCGTGTATAGAGTAGGCTCTGATTTGGCCGGATAGCTTGCAAGCAAAAGCCTTTTGATAGACACAAAGTGCTGGAGTAACTCAGTAGGTCAGGTAGCATCTCTGGAGAAAAAGGACAGGTGATGTTTTGGGTCAGTATAAACTGGTATCTGCCGTTCTTTGTTCCTACTAATGCTTTTTGATGGTTGTCAATGCGTTGGTGGGCTGAAGGGCCTGTTTCCATGCTGTATATCTAGAGACATAGAAAATAGGTGCCGGAGTAGAGGCCATTCGGCCCTTCGAGCCTGCATCGCCATTCAATATGATCATGGCTGATCATCCAACTCAGTATCCCATACCTGCCTTCTCTCCATACCCCTGATCCCTTTAGCCGCAAGGGCCACATCTAACTCTCTCTTAAATATAGCCAATGAACTGGCAGAGAATTCCAGAGATTCACCGCTCTCTGTGTGAAAAAATGTTTTCTCATCTCGGTCCTAAAGGATTTCCCCTTTATCCTTAAACTGTGACCCCTTGTCCTGGACTTCCCCAACATCGGGAACAATCTTCCTGCATCTAATCTAATCTAAATCTCTTGCTCACCTATTCACCCATCCCTTCTCTCCAGAGATGCTGCCTGTCCCGCTGAGTTACTCCAGCGTTTTGTGTCTATCTTCAGTATGAACCAGCATCTGCGGTTCCTCCCGACACTGAATCTCTTGCTTGCTACGGATGTGACAGCCACATTGGCAGGGAATGAACAGCAGAGGTCCCTGCTTCCCAACACATAGTGTGCAAGGATAAGTGTTCACAAGTTCACTGGTTATAGATTCAGATTCAGATTCAATTTTAATTGTCATTGTCAGTGTACAGTACAGAGACAACAACATGCATATAGGAGTAGGATTAGGCCATTCGGCCCATCGAATCTACTCCACCATTCATTCATGGCTGATCTCTCCCTCCTAACCCCATTTTCCTGCCTTCTCCCCAAAACCTCTGACACCCGTACTGATCAAGAATCTGTCTATCTCTCTGCCATAAAAATATTCACTGACTTGGCCTCCACAGCCATCTGTGGCAATGAGTTCCACAGATTCACCACCCTCTGACTAAAGAAGTTCTTCCTCACCTCCTTTCTAAAAGAGCGCCGTTTAATTCTGAGGCTGTGACCTCTGGTCCTAGACTCTTCCACCAGTGGAAACATCCTCTCCACATCCACTCTATCCAGGCCTTTCATTATTCTGTAAGTTTCAATGAGGTCCCCCCCTCAACCTTCCAAACTCCAGCGAGTACAGGACCAGTACTGCCAAACGCTCATCATATGCTAACCCACGCATTCCTGGGACCATTCTTGTATGGTTTTGCGGGAGTTCCGCTAACCAGCAGGGCTGCAGCATTTCTGAGAAGTGTCACTACATGCTAGAGGCAGGAAACATGGTCCCGATGTTGGGGGAGTCCAGAATCAGGGGCCACAGTTTAAGAATAAGGGGTAAGGCATTTAGAACGGAGACGAGGAAACACCTTTTCACACAGAGAGTGGTGAGTCTGTGGAATTCTCTGCCTCAGACGTGGAGGACGGTTTTCTGGATACTTTCAAGAGAGAGCTAGATAGGGCTCTTAAAGATAGCGGAGTCAGGGGATATGGGGAGAAGGCAGGAACGGGGTACTGATTGTGGATGATCAGCCATGATCACAATGAATGGCGCTGCTGGCTCGAAGGGCCGAATGGCCTACTCCTGCACCTATTGTCTATAGAGGGTAGACAAAAGTGCTGGAGGTACTCAGTGGGTGCAGCAGCATCTATGGAGCGAAGGAAATAGGCAACATTTCGGGTTGAAACCCTTCTTCAGATTGTCTATGTTCCATGTTTTCATGTTCCATGTTTTATGTTCCATGTTCCATGTTTTATGTTCCATGTTTTATGTTCCATGTTTTATGTTCCATGTTTTATGTTCCATGTTTTATGTTCCATGTTTTATGTTCCATGTTTCATGTTTCATGTTTCATGATCCATGTTTCATGATCCATGTTTCATGATCCATGTTCCATGTTTCATGTTCCATGTTTCATGATCCATGTTCCATGTTCCATGTTGTATGATTTATGTTTCTAAGCCGGAGTACCCCGGAGGAAACCCATGCAGACCACGGGGAGAACGTACAGACAGCACCTGTAGTCAGGATTGAACCCAGGTCTCTGGAGCTGTAAGGCAGCAACTCTACCGCTGCACCACCATCTTATATCGGGGAAATGTGATATTAAGTTAGTACAAATGTTTGGAATTAAAAACATTGAAGACACTTTATAATGAGAGCACGTGGTGCGATGGGATAGCGGCAGTTACAACCTATCACCACAAACGGTTGCCAGATGTAACTAATAAATGACACAGCACATGGTCGCCACCGTGAGTCAGCGCCTTTATTGTCTTTTAAACAGAGTTGCCCTTGCCCTTCTTGCTGCAGTAGAATGTGTGTGTGTTTGCAGACTTTTATAGACCATCCTGTCTGTGAACATTTCGGCTATTTAGGAGAGTAGACTGTGCTTCATTAACATTCATGGCCACGCAATGAATTACAGCTTAACCCCAGTTTAATGCCTTGTGCAGAGAGTCGGAGATGGACTTCGATCATGTGTCGCTATGGGCAGCTTACAGCCCAGTCAGTGTACCTCAGCACATGTGACAATAAACTCCAAGGAATTTATTTATTTGCGTGGGGGAAATTTGATCTGCAGCTGCAGCTCGTGCATGCATGAAGCTGACGTGAGCAGTGGTGAAACCCCACAGGGTTACGAGCCCCCTGTTAACCTGCAGCTGTGCATCAGGTGGCCGTGTCTTTATGGGTCACGATGACTAACGGCAGTAAATAACGCACATGCCTCGGGTCACAGTGGGGTTTAAAGGAGGCTGATGGAGGTGGATTGTGATCTAGAATGTTCTTGTAACATTTCTAGCAACAGAGAAGTCATGTTGAAGCAGTAACACACGTGTTGAAGCAGTAACACACGTGTTGAAGCAGTAACACACGTGTTGAAGCAGTACCACACGTGTTGTAGCAGTACCACATACAGTAACACACGTGTTGTAGCAGTAACACACGTGTTGTAGCAGTAACACACGTGTTGAAGCAGTAACACACGTGTTGAAGCAGTAACACACGTTGAAGCAGTGTTGAAGCAGTAACACACGTGTTGAAGCAGTAACACACATGTTGAAGCAGTAACACACGTGTTGAAGCAGTAACATACATGTTGAAGCATCAACACATGTGTTGAAGCAGTAACATACATGTTGAAGCAGTAACATGTGTGTTGAAGCAGTAACATACATGTTGAAGCAGTAACATACATGTTGAAGCATCAACACACATGATTGAAGCAGTAACATACATGTTGAAGCAGTAACACGTGTGTTGAAGCAGTAGCATACATTTTGAAGCAGTAACATACATGTTGAAGCAGTAACATACGTGTTGAAGCAGTAACATACATGTTGAAGCAGTAACATACGTGTTGAAGCAGTAACATACATCGATGATCATGCCGGTGTTTACGGGCTTCCAGACCCGACGTGATGTGACTAGTTTCTCATTTTAAGATATTAGTGCTGGGGCAACTCAGTGGGTCAGGCAGCATCCCGGGAGAGAACGGACAGGAGATGTTTTGGGTTAGTTCACTGGAATTTAGAAGGATGAGAGGAGATCTTATAGAAACATGTACATTTCTTAAGGGATTGGACAGGCTAGATGCAGGAAAAATGTTCCCGATGTTGGGGGAGTCCTGAACCAGGGGTCACAGTTTAAGAATAAGGGGCATTTAGGACAAACTTGAGGACAAACTTTTTCACCCAGAGAGATGTGAATCTGTGGAAATAGGCCCTTCGGCCCACCGAGTCTGCGCCGCCCAGCGGACTCTAACACTATCCTACACACACACTAGGGCCAATGTACAGTTTTACCAAGTCAATTAACCTACAAACCTGTACGTCTTTAGGGTGGGGGGGGGGGTGATTGGCAGTACCCGGGGAAGATATTACGTGGTCACGGGGCAACTCAGTGGGTCAGGCAGCAAACTCCGGGACAGACAGCGCCCGAGATGTTTTGGGTTAGTTCACTGGAATTTAGAAGGATGAGAGGAGATCTTATAGAAACATGTACATTTCTTAAGGGATTGGACAGGCTAGATGCAGGAAAAATGTTCCCGATGTTGGGGGAGTCCTGAACCAGGGGTCACAGTTTAAGAATAAGGGGCATTTAGGACAAACTTGAGGACAAACTTTTTCACCCATGAGAGATGTGAATCTGGGGAAATAGGCCCTGATCGGATACACCGAGTGCTGGTGAACAGTATCTCTATCCTGGGCACTTACACCCCAGCGGCCACCCTGTTACCCCTCTCCCCCAAGTCGTTCCACTGTTTTTGCATCCCGGAACATCACCCACCCTTTTTCTCCAGAGACCTTGCCTGGCTTGTCGAGTTACTCCAGCACCTGAGTCTGCCATTGATAAGAAACGCGGTCCGGGGGAGAACGTACAAACTCCGTACAGACAGCACCCGTAGTCAGGATCGACCCGGGTCTCTGGCGCTGTGAGGCAGCAACTAGACCGCTGTAAAACATGGCACACATTCTCTGAATTCGTGCAGGGATGTCCTGAAATGGGAATAACAAGGGGGAGATCAGGGCTGGCCAAGGAAGGGTGGAGCCCACAATGGTCCATTGTTGACTGGGGAAGAGGTGATAATCAAAGGATACAGAGTGCTGGTGAACAGTATCTCATATTTTGCTTGGGCAGCTTACACCCCACCCTTGTATTCCCCCTCTCCCCCACCCTAGTCGTTCCACTGTTTGCATCCCGGAACATCACCCACCCTTTTTCTCCAGAGACCTTGCCTGGCTTGTCGAGTTACTCCAGCATTCTGAGTCTGCCATTGATAAGAAAGATGTGTCGGAAGGAACTGCAGATGCTGGTTTAAACCACTTAATTGATGAGAAAGATCTTGATCGGTGCAACAAGAAGGGACATGGCCAGCACATTCCTAAGAAAAGCACAAAATTAATGTGAGCACAGAGGGGTGACGTTTGAGGAAGGGTCTAGACCCGAAACGTCACCTATTCCTTCTCTCCAGAAATGCTGCCTGACCCGCTGAGTTTCTCCAGCATTTTGTGTCTAACTTCAAGGTAAAGTTTGCATGAATTAGTAAAATGGCTAAGAAAGGCAGTTGAGTTACTGCTTCACAGCGCCACTGTGTGCAGTTTTGGTCCCCTAATTTGAGGAAGGACATTCTTGATATTGAGGGAGCGCAGCGTAGGTTTACAAGGTTAAATCCCGGGATGGCGGGACTGTCATATGCTGAGAGAATGGAGCGGCTGGGCTTGTACACTCTGGAGTTTAGAAGGATGAGAGGGTAGAAGACAGGAACGGGGCACTGATTGGGGATGATCAGCCATGATCACAATGAATGGCGGTGCTGGCTCGAAGGGCCGAATGGCCTCCTCCTGCACCTACTGTCTATTGACCCAGGTTCGATCCTGACTACGGGTGCTGTCTTTGCAGAGTTTCTATCTTCTCCCTGTTACCTGCGTGGGTTTCCTCTAGGTGCTCCCGTTTCCTCCAACACTCCAAACATGTACAGGTGTGTAGGTTAATAGGCTTCGGTAAAATTATAAATTGTCCCTGGTACACAAAAATTCTGGAGAAACTCAGCGGGTGCAGCAGCATCGATGGAGCGAAGGAAATAGGCAACGTTTCGGGCCGAAACCCTGAAGGAAATAGGGACGTTTCGGGCCGGAACCCTTAAGGAAATAGGCAACGTTTCGGGCCGAACCCCTTAAGGAAATAGGCAACAGTTTCGGGTCGAAACCCTTAAGGAAATAGGCAACGTTTCGGGTCGAAACCATGAAGGAAATAGGCAACGTTTCGGGCCGAAACCCTTAAGGAAATAGGCAACGTTTCGGGCCGAAACCCTTAAGGAAATAGGCAACGTTTCGGGCCGAAACCCTTAAAGAAATAGGCAACAGTTTCGGGTCGAAACCCTTAAGGAAATAGGCAACAGTTTCGGGCCGAAACCCTTAAGGAAATAGGCAACGTTTCGGGCCGAAACCCTTAAGGAAATAGGCAACGTTTCGGGCCGAAACCCTTAAGGAAACAGCCAACGTTTCGGGCCGAAACCCTTAAGGAAATAGGCAACGTTTCGGGCCGAAACCCTTACGGGTTTCGTCCCGAAACGTTACCTATTTCCTGCGCTCCATAGATGCTGCTGCACCTGCTGAGTTTCTCCAGCATTTTTGTCTACCTTCCATTTTCCAGCATCTGCAGTTCCTTCTTAAACATATAAATTGTCCCTAGTGTGTGTGTGTGTGTAGCAGAGTGCTAGTGTGCTCGCTGGTCTGCGCGGATGGCCTGTTTCTGCGCTCTATCTCTGAACTAAACTAAACTAAAGGCATGCTTCCATTAGCAAACAAGAATACGTTTCAAACCAGAGATCAAAGAGCCCTGCGCTGCACTCCGGGCTGTCCCGGATAAGAACTGTTTGAAGTTTTACAGTAAATCCTCTATCGTGTGCATCCACATCAGCACTAGCTCTCTTATCTGCTGGAGGTTAGACATTCATAAACACAGATAATAAGCTGCAGGTAATCAGTGCAAAGCTATCGGCCGACAGAGTCGCATGCAATGCTCTGCTGACAGATGTTGTATTTCTGTTCTCTCTCCTGGCCATCACTGTATTGACAGCCTTAACCCACTTGCTGCTTTGCCTTCGAAATCCCCTTCTGTGTTTGAGATGCATTCTGGAGCCGCTGCCTCACATGGAAACATAGAAATTAGGTGCAGGAGTAGGCCATTCGGCCCTTCGAGCCTGCAACGTCATTCAATATGATCATGGCTGATCATCCAACTCAGTATCCCGTACCTGCCTTCTCTCCATACCCCCTGATCCCCTTAGCCACAAGGGCCACATCTAACTCCATCTTGAACATAGCCAATGAACTGGCCTCAACTACCCTCTGCGGCAGAGAGTTCCAGAGATTCACCACTCTCTGTGTGAAAAAAGTTCTTCTCATCTCGGTTTTAAAGGATTTTCCCCTTATCCTTAAGCTGTGACCCCTTGTCCTGGACTTCCCCAACATCGGGAACAATCTTCCTGCATCTAGCCTGTCCAACCCCTTAAGAATTTTGTAAGTTTCTATAAGATCCCCTCTCAATCTCCTAAATTCTAGAGAGTATAAACCAAGTCTATCCAGTCTTTCTTCATAAGACAGTCCTGACATCCCAGGAATCAGTCTGGTGAACCGTCTCTGCACTCCCTCTATGGCAATAATGTCCTTCCTCAGATTTGGAGACCAAAACTGTACGCAATACTCCAGGTGTGGTCTCACCAAGACCCTGTACAACTGCAGTAGAACCTCCCTGCTCCTATACTCAAATGACTCACAGCGCCGGAAGGGGTCAAGGAAAGAGAGTTCGCGTTGTGGACCCCATGTTTCCACCGATCTGTCCACCACCACGCACAAGAAGCGACAACACATAACCCATCGTACACGGATGCCGAGAAGTGCGGCCAGCCCTGGCTGAACAACTCCTAATCTTGCGTGTGGACCCGATAAGAAGAAGCCAGCACCGGGAATCCCGGTTCGATCCTGCCCTCGGGTGCTGTCTGTGTGGGGTGTGCACGTCCTCCCAAAGACGGGCGGGTTTGTGGGTTAATTGACTTCTGTAAACTGCCCCTCGTCATAGAGTCGACTCGACCTGCCCACGTCAACCAAGATGCCCCATCTACACCAGCCCCACCCACAAGCTATTAACCCATTTCCCTCTAGCGCTATCCTATCCTTGTCTATCAAACATTTAGACAGGTACGTTGTGATAGTTCCTGCCTCAACTACCTCATGTTGATGAGCTTGTTCCATACACCCACCACCATCTGTGTAAAATAGGCACCCCTCCCTCTCCACCCTCACATTAAACCTACCTATGTCCATCCTCTGGTTCTCGATTCCCCTACTCTGGGTAAAAGACTGTGCATTTACCTGATCTCGTCCCCCTCATTATTGTGTTCAAACTGCCTAGTGTGTGGGGATAGGTGAGAAAGCGGGAGAACAGAGATCTCGGGTGAACGGGTGTAAAAGCTACAGCATGGAAACAGGCCCTTCAGCCCACCAAGTCCACACCGACCTCCCGCACACCAGTTCTATCCAACACACACAATAGGGGAAATTTACAGAAGCCAATTAACCCACAAACCCGTACGACGTTGGAGCATGGGAGGAAGCCGGAGCACCCGGAGAAAACCCACGCGGTCACGGGGAGAACGTACAAACTCCGTACAGACAGCGCCCGTAGTCAGGATTGAACCCGGGTCTCTGGCGCTGTGAGGCAGCGACTCTACCCGCTAGCCCACCATCCTGCCCAGCTATTATGCTTTATAGAGTTAATTGTGAATTAAATTTAGTTCCACTCAAATTAACCCCGCGGTAAATCATTTATACATTTTATTTTTCATTTACTGGTCCAAGAAACCCATTAATTAAATGTTCACATCACATACAGCCCTAGACTTTCTTTTAACTTATTTAATTGTTGTTATGAAGTGGTGATGGAGCTAAAAGTGCTTTGTCAGTTTAGAATAGGACATTTTTTATCCCCTGTAGCCTGATAGCTTTGTTCAGGTTAAATAGCAAATCGCGACTTCAGTTCTTTATCAATCGGTATTGGCTTAGCTTTAGCACTCAACTAATATAATTGAGGGAAGGGTTATCTAGTAATGGCCATTATGGTTCTGCCGAGCTGCTTAAAGCTCATTATCCATCAGCTTCTTTAATCACACTGTGCTGTGGTAAAATTGAAACTTCATTCAAGCGATCTGTGAAAGCAAAGGATTTGCTTTAGTGTTGATTGAACCATGACGTACATAGAAACATAGACAATAGGTGCAGGAGTAGGCCATTCGCCCCTTCGAGCCTGCACCGCCATTCAATATGATCATGGCTGATCATCCAACTCAGTATCCCGGACCTGCCTTATCTCCATACCCTCTGATCCCCTTAGCCACAAGGGCCACATCTAACTCCCTCTTAAATATAGCCAATGAACTGGCCTCAACTACCCTCTGTGGCAGAGAGTTCCAGAGATTCACCACTCTCTGTGTGAAAAAAGTTCTCCTCATCTCGGTTTTAAAGGATTTCCCCTTTATCCTTAAGCTATGACCCCTTGTCCTGGACTTCCCCAACATCGGGAACAATCTTCCTGCATCTAGCCTGTCCAACCCCTTAAGAATTTTGTAAGTTTCTATAAGATCCCCTCTCAATCTCCTAAATTCTAGAGAGTATAAACCAAGTCTATCCAGTCTTTCTTCATAACAGTCCTGACATCCCAGGAATCAGTCTGTGAGTGAGTGTTCTACTACTTTTTTTGATAACTTTAAAAAGTTGGCTGTCCCACGTATGCAATTTTTTCAGCGACTTGCCGGCACCCAGCATAGTCGCAGCGGGTGGGTCGAAAAATTTCAATATGTTAAAAATCTAGCGGCCACCAGAAAAAGGTGCGACTCTTTGGGCGACTACTCACCACCAAACAGCCGTCACCCCGCGACATGTCTTCTGTATATTGCCCGTGGAGTGTAGAATGGGATGACATCGGACTAGTGAACGGGGTGTTCGATGGTCACCTTAGACTCGATAGGACAAAGGGCCTGTTTCCACGCTGTCGTTCGAAACTCCAAACTCTAAACCACTAATCAGTAGTTCAATGGCAACCTTAGAGGAATGAAATTAAATTGTTCCTGTGCAGTTTTGTACACCGCGAGGGTCGTGGTTTAACGTTCTGCTTGAAAGATGAGCATAGTTGGTTGTGATAAAAAGTCGTGACTACTCACAACACCCTGCCTACCAAATTCGTTCAATTGAATTTGAGACGCAAAAAACAGCACACTATCTCGACTATATAGAACACTAGACCAAGTGGGACCAGTTGGGCCCTGTTCCCCCAACGCAAGAATCCACCACTCACCCATAGCCCCGACGGGAGGCCTGGTCTCCCAACGCAACCCGTTCCCCAACGTAAGATTCCACCACTCACCAGCCTCCCCCAGCACTGGACTTAAAAAAAAATCCAATTACACATCCCCTGGTCCCTCCCATTCCAGTTTAATCACCTGCTGCCAGGGCCACGACTAAGTGTTTTATGATGTCAACATTGTTGCAAATGTCGGGTGGAGGACTGTGAGATCCCATTGTGACGTCATAGCCTTCAACTGCCAGCACTGAAGTGTTGAAGCGATTATCAAAGTGGATTTAGTAAACTTAAAAATGTGGTGACTTGTGAAATATAACATCAATGTGAATGAAAACTTGATACAAACAACCACGGGTCAATGGTGAGTAAGGTGGTGCAAATATTCTTGCGTTGTTGTGTACCGTTTTGGCATAGAGATCCTTGAGATCGCACGCACACAGGCAGACAGACACAGACAGACAGACGTCCAAACACGATGAAAGTTTTAGTAATCTATAGATAGAACAGCACAGCACAGCACAGGGACAGGCCCATTCAGCCAACAATGTCCGTACTGAATATAACACTAACCCAAATTAACCCAATCTCACAAGAACACAAATTGCTGGAGCAATTCAGCAGGCCAGGCAGCATCTGTGGACCAAATGCTGGACCTCCAATACTTCTCGGCATGAAATTGATGAGAGAAACCTCAAAGAATAAAACCTTATAAAAGTACCAGTGTAAATGTCTTTAATCACAACGCGATCCTTCACCGCGAAAACAAATAGCGAGAAAAAACAAAGGACCAAACTAAAGCTGAATTGAATTAAGTAGGAAGGAAACGCAGTCGCTGGTTTACACCAAAGATAGACACAAGATGCTGGAGTGACTCAGCGGGACAGGCAGCATCACTGGAGAGAAGGAATGGGTGGCGTTTCGGTTCTGAAGAAGGGTCTCGACCTGAAACGTCACCCATTCCTTCCCTCTGCTGAGTTGCTCCAGTCTATCTTCTGAATTGAATTAAGATTAAAAATTGCAAACTTGTAATGTCGGAGTCTTTATTCTTGGTTTGAGGAGTCTGTGGGAGAGGGAGAATAAATGGGTGTCCGTACGCTGATCAAATCTTCTCGCCGGAGTGTCCCAACTATCAATCTTCGTTGCAGCTTCACCTTCTGACAGCGCCTCGCTCAGATCTTGAACTAAAGTCAGCCCATGCCTGTATGTACACGACCACTTCTCCCCAGCTTCTCCCCCTCTCAGCTGAAGAACGATCCTCTGGGTATGCAGTAGTGTCGAGCTGTAATCGAGATCGCAGGACATTGTTACAGCCACAACACCTGGCGATATTCTTTCGGCAACTGCCGGCGTCATATCAGTGTCGCCAAAAGATTTTGAATGTTTCAAAAATCCAGCGGGCACTAAAAACACCGCCATATAATAACCATATAACAATTACAGCACGGAAACAGGCCAACTCGGCCCTTCTAGTCCGTGCCGAACACTTACTCTCACCTAGTCCCACCTGCCTGCACTCATACCATAACCCTCCACTCCTTTCCCATCCATATACCTATCCAATTTATTTTTTAATGATAAAATCGAACCTGCCTCCACCACTTCCACTGGAAGCTCATTCCACACAGCCACCACTCTCTGAGTAAAGAAGTTCCCCCTCATGTTACCCCTAAACTTCTGTCCCTTAATTCTCAGGTCATGTCCTCTTGTTTGAATCTTCCCTACTCTCAATGGGAAAAGCTTGTCCACATCAACTCTGTCTATCCCTCTCATCATTTTAAAGACCTCTATCGTCCCCCCTTAACCTTCTGCGCTCCAAAGAATAAAGACCTAACTTATTCAACCTATCTCTGTAACTTAGTTGTTGAAACCCAGGCAACATTCTAGTAAATCTCCTCTGTACTCTCTCTATTTTGTTGACATCCTTCCTATAATTAGGCGACCAAAATTGTACCCCATACTCCAGAATTGGCCTCACCAATGCCTTGTACAACTTTAACAATTACATCCCAACTTCTATACTCAATGCTCTGATTTATAAAGGCCAGTACACCAAAAGCTTTCTTTACCACCCTATCTATATGAGATTCCACCTTCAGGGAACGCCGTCAGTCGCCGAAAAAAATCGCCAAGTGGGACAGGCCCTTTAAACCACACGTGTAAAAAAACCAGAACGCATTCTTGTGTGTTGGCTGAAGACCCGATGAGCCCGAAGTGTGTGTGTGTGTGTGTGTGTGTGTGTGTGTGTGTGTGTGTGTGTGTGTGTGTGTGTGTGTGTGTGTGTGTGTGTGTGTGTGTGTGTGTGTGTGTGTGTGTGTGTGTGTGTGTGTGTGTGTGTGTGTGTGTGTGTGTGTGTGTGTGTGTGTGTGTGTGTGAATTTATAAGAAACAGAGAAACAGGAATAAAGAATACATCTAGCTGACAGAATAAAAAAAGAACCAGCAAGGTACAAAGGAATAACAATTACAACTGCCGCACAATCCAGTAGCCACGTTATGAGGTGATAATTCTAGCAATCAAATTTGTCCTAAATCAAAATGAGTGTTTGATGGCACTGGGCCTGTACTCACTGGAGTTTAGAAGGATGAGTGGGACCTAGTGTGGATGTCTAATTCACAAGCTCATAGGTTCTGAGGGTATAGGAGCAGAATTAGGCCATTCAGCCTACTCCGCAATTCCATCGTGGAATTCCATCTCTCTCTCGCACATTCTCCTGCCTTCTCCCCATAACCCCTATGAGGATGTTTCCACTAATGGAAGAGTCTAGGACCAGAGGACACGGCCTCAGAATAAAAGGATGTACCTTTAGAAAGGTGATGAGGAGGAATTTCTTTCACCAGAGGGTGGTGAATCTGTGGTTTTCTTTGCAGCAGACGAGTGTGCCATTGGGTATTTTTAAAGAAGAAATTGACAGATTGTTGATTAGTACGGGTATCAGAGGTTATGGGGAGAAGGCAGGAGAATGGGGGTGAGAGGGAGAGAGATAGATCATCTATGATTGAATGGTGGAGTAAACTCCCTTCACTGCTAACAGCGATTAAAGCCAGGAAAATAAACACAAGGCACAGGAGTAACTCAGACAGCATCTCTGGAGAGCATGGATAAGTGACATTTCAGGACGGCACTCTTCCTGAAACGTTACCCATCAATACTCCCCGTGGAAGCCATCTGACCTGTCTTTTTTTAATATCTAGACCAGGTGAAGTTGAGGGTGGAAGTTGGGGGAGTCCACAGTTTAAAGATAAGGGGTAAGCCATTTAGAACAGAGACGAGGAAACACTTTACTCACAGAGAGTGGTGAGTCTCTGGAATTCTCTGCCTCAGAGGGCGGTGGAGGCAGGTTCTCTGGATGCTTTCAAGAGGGAGCTAGATAGGGCTCTTAAAGATAGCGGAGTCAGGGGATATGGGGAGAAGGCAGGAACGGGGTACTGATTGGGGATGATCAGCCATGATCACATTGAATGGCAGTGCTGGCTCGAAGGGCCGAATGGCCTCCTCCTGCACCTATTGTCTATTGTCTATTGTCTTAGTTAGGGAAGTTAATGACGTCCATGGGTCCTGCATGGGTGCAGGATGTAGCCCCGATGCAGTCGTCGATTTGGTGGAGATAGTGTTGGGGGATAGGACCAATGTACTTCTGGAACATGGACCATTCTTTTGTGTCTATTTATCGTTTTGTGTCTATCTTTGGTATAAACCAGCATCTTTTTAATTATATTATAGAGATTAACCTTTACTAATGGTAGACAAAAATGCTGGAGAAACTCAGCGGGTGAGACAGCATCTATGGAGTCTGAAGAAGGGTCTCGACCCGAAACATCACCTATTCCTTCGCTCCATAGATGCTGCCTCACCCGCTGAGTTTCTCCAGCATATTTGTCTACCATCGATTTTTCCAGCATCTGCAGTTCTTTCTTACGCCTTACTAATGGGTCCGTTACATGAAGCACTCATTGTTTTGTTTGCCAAAGGTTCTCTCTGATTTGTTGAGTATCCGGAGGTCTTTGAAGTGCAGCAGATGAAGGCGAGCTGGTGGACTTATCATCGTTAGATTTCCAAAAGGCAATTGATCAAAGCTCATTTTTGGGAGGCAGGGTGGCGCAGCGGTAGAGTTGCCGCCTTACACCCTTAACGGGTGGCGCCAGAGACACGGGTTCAATCCCGACTACGGGCGCATGTCTGTACGGAGTTTGTACGTTCTCCCCGTGACCCGCGTGGGTTTTCTCGGAGATCTTTGGTTTCCTCCCGCACTCCAAAGACATGCAGGTTTGTAGGTTAATCTTGGTATAATCTTGGTGTAAATATATATTGTCCCCAGTGTGTGTGTGTGGGGTGGCGTTAGTGAGCGGGGATCGCTGCTTGGCGCGGACTTGTCGGGCCGAAGGGAACTGTTTCCGCACTATATCTCTAAACTAAACTAAATTAAACCCCTGTCCCACGGTACGAGTTCATTCCAAGAGCTCTCTCCCCGAGTTTGCCCTGATTCCAACTCGGAGATTTACGGTAATGGCCGCTCGTCGGTACTCGGGGCTCTCGTGGACATTTTTCATCACGTTGAAAAATCTTCACGAGTCTTCCCGTGCTTACCTGCCGTTAGCGAGTCCTCCCGAGTACCCGCCGTTAGCGTTACGAGCCGCTAACATAGAAACATAGAAACATAGAAATTCGGTGCAGGAGTAGGCCATTCAATATGATCATGGCTGATCATCCAACTCAGTATCCCGTACCTGCCTTCTCTCCATACCCTCCGATCCCTTTAGCCACAAGGGCCACATCTAACTCCCTCTTAAATATAGCCAATGAACTGGCCTCGACTACCCTCTGCGGCAGAGAGTTCCAGAGATCCAAGAGACGTCCCCGAGCTCCGACGTACCCGCTACGTTCATTCTCCGTGCTTACCACGAGTTTGATTTTTTTTTTAAACTCGGGAGAGCTCTTGGAATGAACTCGTACCGTGGGACAGGGCTATTAATAATTCAATTTAAGTAAGTCCCGTAATGACTCTCACCTGCGTCAACGTTTAAGTTTAAAGTCTGCGTGACTTCAGCGGTGGGGAAGACCCCTGACCATGGCGAGCTGGGCTCCTGGGGCTGCAGTCTGTTGGCACGTAGAGCGGGCACGAGCAGAGAGCCGTAGCGAGGGTCCAGGTTGGGTCCGACGGGGTAGAGTTCGTGTATAGTCCTGGCCTGGTGGTACGCTGGGCTCTGCGGGCTGAGGTGCCCAGCCAGCGGGTAATGCCAGTGGTCTGGAGGCTGTGCCAGGTGAGGGTGCAAGGCGGCTGGGTAGGGGTCTGTCGGGGATAGCTGCAGCTCGGTGTGCGGGCTCCCGATACAGCTGCCGCTGGCTGTACACGTGGTGGTGGGCGCCTGGTAAGCGCTGTCCCAGTAAGATGCAGGGAAACTCCGATCATTCAGAGAACCTTCTGAGGGGAAAGAAAAACAGTTTAGACAATAAACAATAGACGATGGGTGCAGGAGTAGGACATTTGGCCCCTTCGAGACAGCACCGCCATTCAATGTGTTTAAGAAGGAACTGCAGATGCTGGAAAATCGAAGGTAGACAAAAATGCTGGAGAAACTCAGCGGGTGCAGCAGCATCTATGGAGCGAAGGAAATAGGTAACGTTTCGGGCCGAAACACATAAGGGTTTCGGCCCGAAACATTGCCTATTTCCTTAAGGGTTTCGCCCGAAACGTTGCCTATTTCCTTCATGGTTTCGGCCAAAACATTGCCTATTTCCTTAAGGGTTTCGGCCCGAAACATTGCCTATTTCCTTAAGGGTTTCGGCCCGAAACTTTGCCTATTTCCTTCATGGTTTCGGCCCCGAAACGTTGCCTATTTCCTTAACGGTTTCGGCCCGAAACGTTGCCTATTTCCTTAAGGGGTTTCGGCCCGAAACGTTGCCTATTTCCTTCAGGGTTTCGGCCAAAACATTGCCTATTTCCTTAAGGGTTTCGGCCCGAAACGTTGCCTATTTCCTTAAGGGTTTCGGCCCGAAACGTTGCCTATTTCCTTAGGGTTTCGGCCCGAAACGTTGCCTATTTCCTTCGCTCCATAGATGCTGCTGCACCCGCTGAGTTTCTCCAGCATTTCAAGATTCAATGTGATCATGGCTGATCATCCACAATCAGTATTCCGTTCCTGCCTTCTCCCCATATCCCCTGACTCCGCTATTTTTAAGAGCCCTATCTAGCTCTCTCTTGAAAGCATCCAGAGAACCTGCCTCCACCGCCCTCTGAGGCAGAGAATTCCACAGACTCACCACTCTCTGTGAGACCAGCATCTGCAGACCCTGTCCCTGAATCTGGAGGCAGACACAAAAATGCTGGAGTAACTCAGCGGGTGAGGCAGCATCTATGGAGAGAGGAATTGGTGACGTTTCGGGTCAAAACCTTGCTTCTGTACCTCTTGCCTGATGGGAGAGGGGAGAAGAGGGAGTGACCGGGGTGAGACTGGTCCTTGATGATGCTGCTGGCCTTGCCGAGGCAGCGTGAGGTGTAGATGGAGTCAATGGAAGGGAGGTTGGTGTGTGTGAAGTGGTAGAGCTGCTGTCTCACAGCGCCAGAGACCCTGATTCGATCCTGACTACGAGTGCTGACTGTACGGAGTTCGTACGTTCTGCCCGTGACCTGCGTACGTTTTCTCCGGGTGCTCCGGTTTCCTCCCACACTCCAAAGACGCGCGGGTTTGTTAGTTAATTGGCTTGGTATAAATGCAAATTGTCCTCAGTCTGTGTAGGATAGTGTTAATGTGTGGGGATCGCTGGTCGGCAGGGCTGTGAAATGTCACCTATCCATGTTCTCCAGAGATGATGTCTGATGTGCTGAGTTACTGCAGCACTCTGTGAAACCTCACCTATCCATGTTCTCCACAGATGCTGCCTGACCAGCTGAGTTACTCCAGCACTCTGTGAAACGTCACCTATCCATGTTCTCCACAGTTGCTGCCTGACCCGCTGAGTTACTCCAGCACTCTGTGAAACGTCACCTATCCATGTTCTCCACAGATGCTGCCTGATCCGCTCAGTTATGGTGCAGCAGCATCTATGGAGCTAAGGAAATAGGCAACGTTTTGGGCTGAAATCCTTCTGGAAATAGGCAACGTTTTCGGGCCGAAACCCTTCTCGGCCCGAAACGATTTCCTTAGCTCCATAGCTGCTGCACCCGCTGAGTTAGCACTCTGTGAAACAGTTCTCCACAGATGCTGTGACCTTTCCTCCCACTCTGTGCCTTTCTCCCGTGATTAGTAGGACGCGGGACCCTTTGGAATGTAACGCACTAAATGTGTTAACCGGTTTATGACCAAAATAGACCTAGTGACCAAGGATTCTATTATTAGTTAGAATTCACCAGCCACTGCAAGGTCAACCAAGTTTCAAGATACAATCATTTCTGGAAACACATGTTATATTTAGTGGTGTATATTATTGGATGTAACTACCTCATTAGGGTTGTTAATAGATCAAATCTGATGACTAAATATTTCTCGCCATTAACTAACACGCGGTTGAGTTGCTGCCTCACAGCGCCAGAGACCAGGGTTCGATCCTGACTACGGGTGCTGTCTGCACGGATTTTGTACGTTCTCCCCGTGACCTGCGTGGGTTTTCACCGGGTGCTCTGATTTCCTCCCGCACTCCAAAGACGTGCAGGTTTGTTGGTCAAATGGACAGGAGGGAACTGCAGGTGCTGGTTTACACCGAAGATAGACACAGAGTGCTGGAGTAACTCAGCGGGACAGGCAGCATCTCTGGAGCGAGGGAATGGGTGACGTTTCGTGTCGAAGACTTCTTCAGACTGTGAGTCAGAGGAGAGGGAAACATAGAATCACAGGCCCTGACTCTCAGTCTGAAGAAGGGTCTCAACCCAAAACGTCACCCATTCCTTCTCTCCAGAGATGCTGCCTGTCCCGCTGAGTTACTCCAGTATTTTGTGTCTACCTTTGATTTGTTGGTTAATTGGCTTTGGTAAAAATGGGAAGACTTGTCCCGGCAAGTTCATGATTGATAGGAGCAGAATTGTGCCATTCGGCCCATCAAGTCTACTCCTCAATCATGGCCTATCTATCTCTCCCTCCTAACCCCATTCTCCAGCCTTCTCTCCATAACCCCTGACACCCATTACCAATCAACTAATGAGCTAACTTAACACAAAACACAAAATGCTGGAGTAACTCAGCGGGACAGGTAGCATCTCAGGAGAGAAGGAATTGGTGTTTCAGAAGGAACTGCAGATGCTGGAAAATTGAAGGTAGACAGAAGTGCTGGAGAAACTCAGCGGGTGCGGCAGCATCTGTGGAGCGAAGGAAATAGGCAACGTTTCGGGCCGAAACCCTTCTTCAGACTGGGAGGCTCAATCAACTAACTCTGCCTCTGCGCCACTGTGCCGCCCCTATATATCTAATCTGAAGGGCTGTACTGGACACTGAGGCAGGCATTTCAGAATGTAAGGAGGCTCTGTAGCCCGTGACATCCACGTTACTCTACTGAAATAACCGCTCCCTATCCTCACCCCCATACTGTGAGCGTGGCCGCTTCTAGTATTGAAATAGTGTGTCTCAATAAAATCAGCCCTGCTCCATTATTGCCTTCAGATTAATCGGCCATCAGACAACAGGTTGCTGTTACCGGGGCCACAGACTGAAGGCTGCTGTTCCTACACTTAACACAGAAATCCACAACGTCGACTTTAACATAGAAACATAGAAATTAGGTGCAAGAGTCGGCCATTCGGCCCTTCGAGCCTGCACCATTCAATATGATCACGGCTGATCATCCAACTCAGTATCCCGTGTTCTCTCCACTGGCCACAAGGCCACAGAACTCCCTGAATGAACTGGCCTGCTGTTCCTACCACTTCACACAGAAAACCACAACGTCGACTTTAAGAATGTTTTTTTCCTGGAAACATTAATCCAGGATTAGTTTAGTTTAAGATGAAGCAGACGGATTCTTCCGAGCTGTTATCAGGCAACTGAACCATCCTACCTCAACCAGAGAGCAGTGCAGAACTACTATCTACCTCATTGGTGACCCTCGGACTATCTTTGATCGGATTTTGCTGGTCACAGTTTAAGGATAAGGGGGAAATCTTTTAGGCTGGTCACAGTTTAAGGATAAGAGGGAAGTCTTTTAGGACTGGGATGAGAAAAAACATTTTTTACACAGAGAGTGGTGAATCTGTGGAATTCTCTGCCACAGAATGTAGTTGAGGCCACAGTTCATTGGCTATATTTAAGAGGGAGTTAGATGTGGCCCTTGTGGGATCAGGGGGTATGGAGAGAAGGCAGGTACAGGATACTCAGCCATGATCATATTGAATGGCGGTGCAGGCGCGAAGGGCCGAATGGCCTACTCCTGCACCTATCTTCTATGTTTCTATGTTTACCTTGCATTAAACGTTATTCTATTATCGTGTATCTGTGCACTGTAAATGGATCGATTGTAATCATGTGTTGTCTTTCCGCTGACTGGTTAGTTTGCAACTAAAGGTTTTTCACTGTACCTCGGTACACGTGATAATCAACTAAATGAAAGATGCTGGTCTAAACCGAAGATAGACACAAAATGCTGGAGTAACTCAGCAGGACAGGCAGCATCTCTGGCGAGAAGGAATGGGTGACTTTTTGGGTCGAGACCCTTCTTTTTAGTTAAGTTTAGTTTAGAGATACAGCACGGAAACAGGCCCTTCGGCCCACCGAGACTGCACCGTCCAGCAATCCCTGTACATTAACACTATCCCACATACACTAGAGACTTTGTTTTTTGCATTTACACCAAGCCAATTAACCTCCAGTGTGGGAGGAAGCCGAGGAACTCGGAGAAAACCCTCGCAGGTCACGGGGAGAACGTACAAACTCCGTACTGACAGCACCCGTAGTCAGGATCGAACCTGCGTCTCTGGTGCTGTAAGTTTTTAAGGCAGCAACTCTACCGCTGCGCTACCGTGCGGTATGGAACAAAACTTGCATTGTATTGTGAATCTGTGGAATTCTCTGCCTCAGGGGGCGGTGGAGGCCAATTCTCTGGATGCTTTCAAGAGAGAGCTAGATAGGGCTCTTAAATATAGCGGAGTCAGGGGATATGGGTAGAAGGCAAGAACGGGGCACTGATTGGGGATGATCAGCCATGATCATATTGAACGGTGGTGCTGGCTCGAAGGGCCGAATGGCCTACTCCTGCACCTATTATCTATTGTCTATTGTCGATAAACCAGCATTTGTAGTTGCTTCCTACACAGTGTAGATGGGGCATATTGGTCAGTTTGGGCAAGTTGGGTCGAAGGGCCTGTGTTTCCACGCTGTATCACTCTATCACGCTCTGGCTTCTGTGACTTGACAATCTAGGCTTCTGTTTACAATTGAAGTTGAAGGATTTCATGTTGATTTGTCTCTTCCCATTATCTCTCACTTGCTCTGTCTTTTGGAGCTCGACTTTGTAGCTATCTGGTTGTAACCTGTTGTTTAGTGAAACTATAACCATGGACTACACCTGTTCTCTGTTCTCCACTTGCCTGTCTATATATTTAACGGTTTAATTTGTTTGCTGTGAGGATTGTTCTAGTTCACTTCAACCCTTGTGTAGGAAGGAACTGCAGATGCTGGTTTAAATTGAAGATAGACACAGAAAGCTGGAGTAACACAGCGGGACAGGCAGCATCTCTGGAGATAAAGAACAACGAACGAAAGATATGCGAAAAAGTCATGATGATAAAAGAAACAGGCCATTGTTAGCTACTTGTTGGGTGAAACCAAGAAGCTGGTGAACTTGGGTGGGGGAGGGATAGAGAGAGAGAGGAATGTCGGCGGTTTCTGTCCCGCTGAGTTACTCCAGCGTTTTGTGTCTCTTAGCTTCAACCCTTCAAGTGTTCAAAATGGACTGGCCATTGATTCTAACATTGGAAAGTAAATAAAGGCACAGGAGTCTGAGATCTGTTCCATCCAGGTTCAGGAACAGCCGCTTCCCCACAGCCATCAGGCTATTAAACTCACCAACAAACAGACTTTGAACTGTAACAGCCTATTGCACCTTATCTGCTTATTTACGTGTATATTAAACTGAACTGTTGTGTATTTTTGCTAACAATATCCTGTTGTGCTGCAGCAAGCAAGAATTTCATTGTCCTATCTGGGACACATGACAATAAACGCTCTTGACTTGACTTGACTTGACAGTGGTGAAGAAGGGTCTCGACCCGAAACGTCACCTATTTCCTTCGCTCCATAGATGCTGCCTCACCCGCTGAGTTTCTCCAGCAATTTTGTCAACCTTCGATTTTTTCCAGCATCTGCAATTCCTTCTTAAACAGTGGTCAGGATTAGTTTGTTTAGTAATGGACAAACACCCAGGCCAAGTCTTACTATATTTTATGGATGTAACATGGCGTGGCAATAATTTTCTTGCAGCCACTTGCAAACAAACACAATATTTATATTGCACGTACACCGTGTAAATGCACGAGGAAATGGTCATGAATTCTGCAGTGAAATGGCTGGAGCACTGTCAGTGACTTATCTCGTTTAATTTAGTTTACTTTAGAGATACAGCACAGAAACAGGCCCTTCGGCCCACCGAGTCCGCGCCGACCAGCGATCCCCGCACACTGACACCACCCTACACACACTATGAACAATTTACATTGGCACTGAGGCAATTAACTAACCCACAGACCTGTCTGTAGTCTGAAGAAGGGTCTCTACCCGAAAGCGCCACCCATTCCTTCTCTCCAGAGAAGCTGCCTGACCCGCTGAGTTACTCCGGCATTTTGTGTCAACCTAAAAAAACCTGCACGTGTGGGAGGAAACCGGAGCACCCGGTGAGAACCCACACGGGTCGCGGGAAGAACGTACGAACTCCATAAATACAGGATCGAAACCCTAGTTATAGAAACATAGAAAATAGGTGCAGGAGGAGGCCATTCGGCCCTTCGAGACAGCACCGCCATTCATTGTGATCATGGCTGATCATCCCCTATCAATAACCCGTGCCTGCCTTCTGCCCATATCCCTTGACTCCACTAGCCCCTAGAGCTCTATCTAACTCTCTCTTAAATCCATCCAGTGACTTGGCCTCCACTGTGGCAGGGAATTCTTATAGAAACTTACAAAATTCTGGGGGTTCAGCAGGCTAGATTTTTTGTTTGTTCCCGATGTGGGGAAGTGCGGACAAGGGGTACAGCTTAAGGATAAGGGGACAATCCTTTAAAAACGAGATAGGAGACACTTTTTTCACACAGAGAGTGGTGAATCTCTGGAACTTCTGCCACAGAGGGTATTGAGGCCAGTTAATTGGCCATATTTAAGAGGAGAGTTAGATGTGGCCCTTGTGGCCAAGGGGATCTAACTCTCTCTCTACCCTGGGGCACACAAACGGCAGATACTCTCTTATTCCATGGCGTGACTTGGCAGGCACTCGAAGGGGCAATGGGCTACTCCTGCACCTAATTTCTATGTTTCTATTCCACAAATTCACAACTCTCTGGGTGAAATTTTCTTTTCTCACCTCAGTCTTAAATGACTCTAATAGGCGATGTTTTGCTTTGGGAGCCTTCTTAAGGCACCGGGCATTGAGTTCAGAACGTACCTGAAGATGCAGTGCTCCCTTTACGGCCTCTGGTGCTCCTGGTGTCGGGGTTGTAATTGCTCAGAGCGCGGCTGAAATGCTGGTCCACCAGCGCGTTGATGTCCCCGTTGAGGTAGGTGAACAGGACACACTTGGAGTTGATGTACTCCGCCTCGGGCCTCTGCTGCTCCCTCAGCGCCTCCTCTTTGCTCGTGGCCGGGCTGGAAGACGTTGAGGCTTCCATCGACAACCCCCCTGCACTCGCGAACACACACACACTAACAATCTGCAGGAGGGAGATACAATAAAAGCTGGAGTAACTCAGCGGGTCAGGCAGCATCTCTGGAGAGAAGGAATGGGTGGCGTCTCTATAGGCAATAGACAATAGACAATAGGTGCAGGAGTAGGCTATTTGGCCCTTCGAGCCAACACTGCCATTCAATGTGATCATGGCTGATCATCCACAATCAGTACCCCGTTCCTGCCTTCTCCCCATATCCCCTGACTCCGCTATTTTTTAAGAGCCCTATCTAGCTCTCTCTTGAAAGCATCCAGAGAACCGGCCTCCACCGCTCTCTGAGGCAGAGAATTCCACAGACTCACCACTCTCTGTGAGAAAAAGTGTTTCCTCGTCTCCGTTCTAAATGGCTTACTCCTTATTCTTAAACTGTGTGGCCCCTGGTTCTGGACTCCCCCAACATCGGGAACATGTTTCCTGCCTCTAGCGTGTCCAAGCCCTTAACAATCTTTTTCAGACTGTGAGAGTCAGGGGAAAAGGGAAACGAGAGATATCGACGGTGATGTAGAGAGGTAGAGAACAAATAAATGAAAGATATGCAAAAAAGTAACGATGATAGAGACAGGCCATTGACAGGCAAGCTGTGGGAGGGTAAGGTGTGAAAACGAGAGATCAAAGGGGAATAAGGAAATGAAGGCATTGTTGGCTGAGGGGACAATCAGTAACATTTGAACAGTGAAACTATCGGGGGAACTAAGGTGGGGGAGGGATGGAGAGAGAGGGAAACCAAGGTTTACTTGAAGTTAGAGAAGTCAATATCCCCGAAATGGAATAATGAAATTCTTACTCGCAGCGCTCAACTAATATGTAAACATCGACACAAAGTACAGGGGAAACTCAGCGGGTGAGGCAGCATCTGTGGAGCGAAGGAATAGGCGACGTTTCGACCCGAAACGTCACCCTTTCCTTCGCTCCATAGATGCTGCCTCACCCGCTGAGTTTCTCCAGCATATTTGTCTACCTTCGATTTTTCCAGCATCTGCAGTTCTTTCTTAAACACAAAGAACAGGAGAGTGCAGTGGAGAGATAAGTTTTTTTGGCCTTCCATCACAGCGATGTGATGGATGTTTATGTAAATTATGTTGTGTCTTGGGTCTATTTGTTTGTAATGTATGGCTGCAGAAACGGCATTTCGTTTGGACCTCAAGGGGTCCAAATGACAATTAAATTGAATCTTGAATCTTGAACAGGAGGTGGGACAGCGTCTCTGAAGAAGGGTCTCAACCCGAAACGTCACCTAATCATTTTCTCCAGAGATGCTGCCTGACCCGCTGAGTTACTCCAGCACTCAGTGTCCTTTTGCGCATTAATCTGCAGTTCCTTGTTTCTATATTTAACAACGCAATTCGGTATGTATTGGAACCGAACTCACAGCAGGACACTCGGCGCAAATTGCCCGTGTACTTGAAGGGTCGAGTAACTGCGAAGAGAACAACGAAATTATTTAAAAAATGTCACGTTCCTTCTCTCCGGAGATGCTGCCCGTCCCGCTGAGTTACTCCACCACTTTGTGCCTGCCCTTTAAAAGTGAACTCCAGATTTGGGCCAATTTGAGATGAGGTTTAATTTCACAAGGAACTGCAGATGCTGAGAATTTCGAGGCAGCGCTGATTTCTTCCTCCGGCACTTTGTGCTTCACTTAGGAAACGTTACCCGCGGTAAGTTCAGTTCCACACGGGTGGCAGACCGGGGTGGGACAGCTGTCTACCGAGCAGTCCCGGCCAAACACACAGTGCTGGAGGAACTCAGCGGGTCAGGCAGCGTCTGTGGAGGGAATGGACAGGCGACTTTACGGATCTGGAGCTTTCTTTGAACCGGGAACCACACTAGAAGCGTGGAAGCGTCTGAAGAAGGGGTTTCGGCCCGAAACGTTGCCTATTTCCACCGCTGCATAGATGCTGCTGCACCCGCTGAGTTTCTCCAGCATTTTTGTGTACCTTCGATTGTCCAGCATCTGCAGTTCCTTCTTAAACGCCACACTAGACCGTCTGTTCAACTTTGCGAACGGAGTTTAACGAAGGGTCTCGACCCGAAACTCCACCCGAAATTCCTTCTCTCCAGAGATGCTGCCTGTCCCGCTGAGTTACTCCAACATTTTGTATACATCTTCAGTTTAAACCAGCATCTGTAGTTCCTTCCTGAACATAAACCTTTTAAGGGTCTCGACCCGAAACGGTCTCGACTATAAAAATGCTGGAGTAACTCAGCGGGACAGGCAGCATCTCTGGAGAGAAGGAATGGGTGACGTTTTGGGTCGAGACCCTTCTTCAGACGGAGAGTTTCTCCCTCTCCGCTAACTCTCAGTCTGAAGAAGGGTTTCGGCCCGAAACGTTGCCTATTCCCTTCGCTCCATAGATGCTGCTGCACCCGCTGAGTTTCTCCAGCATTTTTGTCTACCTTCGATTTTCCAGCATCTGCAGTTCCTCTCTACACATCAGATAGAACAATATAAGTAAGAATTTCCGGGCAAATCACAATAAAACACTCTTAAAGGCGACGTTGCGGGTCGGGACCCTTAAAAAGTTTGTTTAGGAAGGAACTACAGATGCTGGTTTACACTGAAGATAGACACAAAATGCTGGAGTAACTCAGCGGGACAGGCAGCGTCTCTGGAGAGAAGGAATGGGTGACGTTTTGGGTCGGGACCCTTCTTCAGACTGAGTCAGGGGAGAGGGGTCTGAAGAAGGGTCTCAACCCGAAACATCACCCATCCCTTCTCTCCAGAGACGCTGCCTGTCCCGCTGGGTTACTCCAGCATGTTGTGTCTGTCTACGGGGGGAATGGAGGGATGTCGGCGCCGATTGACAGAGAGATAGACATAGAGTACATGAATGAAAAAAAACAGCTAACATTCCAAACTTACCTAACAAGAGTCGAGCATAGTCCAGAGTCCCACCGAGGAATGTAATGCTCTTGGCAAGCGGAGGCTCGCAGGGTGAGTTAGCAGTCTGTAAAGGAAGTCCCTCCAGTGTGTAAGGTGCAGCCAGCGCCGGGCAGTTGTTGGAGTGATTGGGATATTCCACACGCGTTGTACATGACTTGCAGCAACTTTGCCGGGGACACGGGCGTTGGAAGAACTCCACGTTCACTGTGGAGGGGGTGGGTGGGTGGAAGAGAGATGATAGATGATATCCTCGCCTGTCACCAATCGCTGCCGTGTCCTGGGCCCGGCCTCCAGCGGGAGAAGGAGAGGGGAACAGACTGAGTGACAACTGGCGGCCGGGAGAAGCGAACTCGACACAAGGACCCAGATCCAACCAGCGCCCCCGCCAATCGCGTCCCCACAGCGGCGCCGCGCCCTCAATAAAGGCGCCTCGTAAAAGTGAGACACAGAGCGCTGGAGTAACTCAGTGGCTCAGGCAGCATCTCTGGAGGACATGGACAGGTGATGTTTCGGGTCGGGCCACCTTCCTTCAGACTGGGTACAAGTCAGGAGCAGTCTCAACTAAGTTGAACTGACGAGGAAGTGTGCAGGAAGGAACTGCAGATGCTGGTTTAAAATCGAAGATAGACACAAAAATGCCGGGGTATTCAGCGGGACAGGCAGCATCTGTGGAGAGAAGGAATAGGTGGCGTTTCGGGTCGAGCCACAGCCTCAGAATTAAAGGACGTTCCTTTAGGAAGGAGATGAGGAGGAATTTCTTTAGTCAGAGGGTGGTGAATCTGTGGGATTCATTGCCACAGACGTCTGTAGAGGCCAAGTCAGTGGATATTTGCAAGGCAGATAGATAGATTATTGATTAGTACAGGTGTCAGGGGTTACGGGGAGAAGGCAGGAGAATGGGGTTAGGAGGGAGAGATAGATCAGTCATGATTGAATTGCGGAGTACACGTGATGGGCCGAATGGCCTAATTCTACTCCTATTCCGTATGATTTGTGCAGGTCCCAGCATTAAGGGCGTCTGTTTTGGTTGTAGATTTGGTTAGAACCACACCATGGAAATGGGCCCTTCAGCCCGCTGAGCCCAGGCCGACCATCGATCACCCGTTCACACTACTTCCATCTTATCCCACCTTAGTATTCACTCCCTACATACTAGGGGCAACTTACAGAAGACAATTAACCTACAAACCCGCACGTCTTTGGGATGAGGGAGGAAACCGGAGCACCCGGAGAAAACCTTTACAAGATCACTCCTCAGCTTCCTGCTCTCCAAGGAACATAGTCCTAGCCTGCCCAACCCAGTTATTTTAGGCAATAGACAATAGACAATAGACAATAGATGCAGGAGTAGGCCTTTTGGCCCTTCGAGCAAGCACCGCCATTCAATGTGATCATGGCTGATCATCCCCAATCAGTACCCCGTTCCTGCCTTCTCGCCATATCCCCTGACTCCGCTATTTCTAAGAGCCCTATCTAGCTCTCTCTTGAAAGCATCCTGAGAATCTGCCTCCACGATCCTCTGAGGCAGAGAATTCCACAGACTCACCACTCTCTGTGAGAAAACGTGTTTCCTCATCTCCGTTCTAAATGGCTTACTCCTAATTCTTAAACTGTGGCCCCTGGTTCTGGACTCCCCCATTGTCCGAAGAAGGGTTTCGGCCCGAAACGTTGCCTATTTCCTTTGCTCCATGGATGCTGCTGCACCTGCTGAGTTTCTCCAGCTTTTTTGTGTACCTTCCCCAACATCTGTTGGCTGGTTAGGATGCAACGCAAGCACCCGACAATAAACTGTACTGAGCTGAACTATTTTTGAACAGCATATGAATGGAAGCTTTCAGGGTGGCATGGTGGCGCAGTGGTAGAGTTGCTGCCCTGCAGTGCCAGAGACCCGGGTTCGATCCCAACTACAGGTGGTGTCTGTACGGAGTTTGTACGTTCTCCCCGTGACCTGCAACTCCAGAGCCAACAAGATCAAGATTCAAGATTCAATTTAATTGTCATTTGGACCCCTTGAGGTCCAAACGAAATGCCGTTTCTACAGCCATACATTACAAACAAATAGACCCAAGACACAACATAATTTACATAAACATCCATCACATCGCTGTGATGGAAGGTAAAAAAAAACGTATCTCTCTACTGCACTCTTTCCCCCGTTGTCAGAGTCAAAGTCAAAGTCCCCGGCTGGCGATGGCGATTGTCCCGCGGCATGGTATCATGGGAGACCCCTTCCATCCCTGCAAGACTGTTCCAGCTGCTAGGGTCAGGCAAACGCCTCCGTTGCCATGCTGTGAGAACGGAGAGGTTGAGAAGGAGCTTCTTCCCAGAGGACATTAGGACTGTAAACTCCTATCTCACCAGGGACTAACTTTACTGAACCACTCTACTGCTTTTTTTTAAATTGCTGTTTTTTTTCCCTTTTGCCCTTCTGTCCACAATATTTAATATGTCAATATGATCAATTCTGTTCCATTCAACTTGTATTTGTTTGTTTTCTTTCCATACCCTCTGATCCCCTTGTCCACAAGGGCCACATCTAACTCCCTCGTAAATATAGCCAATGAACTGGACTCAACGACCCTCTGTGGCAGATCAGTTTCCAGAGATTCACCACTCTCTGTGTGAAAAAAGTTCTTCTCATCTCGGTTTTAAAGGATTTCCCCTTGATCCTTAAGCTGTGACCCCTTGTCCTGGACTTCCCTAACACCGGGAACAATCTTCCTGCATCTAGCCACGCTGTCCAACCCATTAAAATAAGCTTAAAAGATCACACTTCGGGCACTTCATTAACACATGCCATGCAATTACACGAACTTCTGTATTTTATTTGAAACGCTTATTCATTGAAATACTAAACCATTAAAACACTTAATCACTGGCTAACATTACTTCCAGGCACCACCGACATAGTATAAACTATTTCTCAGCAGGAAAGCAACTTTGAAAATGCTTTGGTAGACAAAAGTGCTGGAGAACAAAACGGTACGCAGCACTCTATGGAGCGAAGGAACCAGGACCCTGTACGTGCCGTAGAACCTCTCTGGTCCTCGGCTCAAACGTTGCCTTTTGCTTAAGGGTTTCGGCCCGAAACGTTCGCTTTTCTTTACTGGTTTCAGCCCCTGCATGTCTACCTTTTCTGACGGGTGTCACCATGACACCCCAGGTCTCGCTGCATCTCCCCCTTTCCCAATCGGCCACCATTTAGATAATAATTTACTGAACCAGTCTACTGCTTTTTTGTTAATTGCTGTTTTTTTCCCCTTTTTCCTTCTGTCCACAATATTTAATATGTAAAATAATATGTAATTCTGTTCCCGAAACGTTCTGTTCCATTCTGTTTCGTAGTTTGTTTGCCTATTTGCTTAAAGTCCGGCCCGAAACGTCGCCACTTTTCATTTCGCTCCATAGATCTCGTATGCACCCGCTGACAAATAAACTTGGCTACCGTGGGTTTTCTCTCTGCAGTTTCAGTTTCTTGAACACTTTCCAAAGACTTGCACTGTTTTGTATCAATAACAAGTAAATGGTAAAGTAATGTAAAAAATTCACTCCCTGCCTGTGTGTAGCAGTTTATTGTTAATGTAGCAAGCTTTGGGAAATGGGATGAACACACAACTGCGGATCGGTGGGCCGAAGGGCAAGTTTTGCATATCTGTATCTCTAAAACTAAACTAAAATAAGATCAAAAGATCACACTTCGGGTACTTCATTAACACATGCCATGCAATTACACGAACTTCTGTATTTTATTTGAAACGCTTATTCATTGAAATACTAAACCATTAAAACACTTAATCACTGGCTAACATTACTCCCAGGCACCACCGGCATAGTATAGGGAAGCTATTTTTCAAAAGACTGAGGGGAGATCTTATGAAACTGCTTAGGTAGACAAAAGTGCTGGAGAAACTAGACGGGTGCAGCAGAATCCGATGGAGCGAAGTCCAGAACAGGCAACGTTTCGTGCCGATAACCCTTAAGGGTTTTTGGACTGAAACGTTGATATTTCCTTTTTCACACAGAGCCCGAAAATCTGTGGAATTATTTGCCACAGAAAGTAGTTTTGAGGCCACAGAAACATTGCCTATATTTAAAAGGGAGTTCGGCCCGAAGCGTTGTGGCTATTTCCTTAAGGGGGTATGGAGAGAAGGCGTTACCTATACTGAGTTGGATGATCGGACATAACATATTGAATATTGGTCCTTAAGAGCCGAATGGCCCTCTACATTGCACTATTTCTTAAGGGTTTCATGAGAGAGAAACGTCGCCTATTTCCCTCGCTCCATAGATGCTGCCGCACCCGCTGAGTTTCTCCAGCACTTTTGTCTACCTTCGATTTTCCAGCATCTGCAGTTCCTTCTTGAACACTTTGAAAATGCTTTCACTGTTAGACCCATCAATAACAAGTAAATGTTAAAGTAATGAAACTTATTTCACTACTTGCCTCTTCAGCAGTTTATTGTTTTTATAGCAAGCTTTGGGAAATGGGATGAACACACAACTAATGTATCAGTTCCTCCACCCAGCACAAGGTTTGCATATCTGCAGTCCTGTAAATTTTTCTCTCGACTCCCGGCAGCAAAAATCTTCCCCATTCCAGATGAACTGTATCAAGTTACTACCAAATGTGTTTGTTTTTTAGTCTCATGTTGTGGTTCTTTATTTTAAAAGACAGCGTGATTCAATGGAAGGCAGATGAAGGCGACAAAAGAGAACGACTTGTTTGAAGATAGACACTCGGAAAGCTGGAGTGACTCAGCGGGTCAGGCGGCATCCCTGGAGAGGGAGAGCTAGAATTTAAACGATTGAGGGGAGATCTTATAGAAACTTACAAAATTCCTAAGGGGTTGGACAGGCTAGATGCAGGAAGATTGTTCCCGATGTTGGGGAAGTCCAGGACAAGGGGTCACAGTTTAAGGATAAGGGGGAAATCTTTTAGGACTGAGATGAGAAAAACATTTTTTCACACAGAGAGTGGTGAATCTGTGGAACTCTCTGCCACAGAATGTAGTTGAGGCCACAGTTCATTGGCTATATTTAAGAGGGAGTAAGATGTGGCCCTTGTGGCTAAAGGGATCAGGGGGTATGGAGAGAAGGCAGGTACAGGATACTGAGTTGGAGGATCAGCCATGATCATATTGAATGGCGGTGCAGGCTCGAATGGCCGAATGGCCTACTCCTGCACCTATTTTCTATGTTTCCATGTTTCTATGCCCAGGTCTGCAGGTAGTGGATGTGAAAGTGGGATTACATAGAACATGGTGGTTGGTGCGAACTCGGTGGGCTGAAGTTTTAGTGTTAGGGATACAACAGACCCTTCGGCTAACTGAGCCCAGACCGACCAGCGATCCCCGTACATTAAAACCATCTTACACACACGAGGGACAATTTACACCTATACCAAGCCAATTAACCCGACAACCTTACTAATCGGGAATCTGCCAATCTTCGCTTTAAAAATACTTAAACACTTAACTCCCAAAGACTTAGCCTCTGCAGCTGTCTGTGGCAATGAATTCCACAGATTCACCAATAAATTCCACAGATTCACCATCCTCTGGCTAAATAAATTCCTCCTCATCTCCGTGCTAAAGGAACGTCCTTTAATTCTGAGGCTGTGACCTCTAGTCCTAGACTCTCCCACTAGTGGAAACATCTTCTCCACATCCATCATCTGTCCAGGTCTTTCACTATTCGGTAAGTTACAATGAGGATCCCTTCATCCTTCTAAACTCCAGCGAGTACAGGCCCAGTGCCGGCAAATGCTCATCAATGGTTCAATGGTATTTTATTGTCCCATGTACCTAAGTACAGTGAAATGTTGTGTTTAGCTCAGCCATGACCACAGTGAATGGCGGTGCTGGGGTCGAAGGGCCAAATGGCCTACTCCTGCACCTATTGTGTATTATCTAGCATGCAGCACACATCACCTCGGCAGTACACAAGAGTCGCCATGTTTCTGACGCCGAAAAGGTTGAAACAACATGAGTATAGAAGTTGGGATGTAATGTTAAAATTGTACAAGGAATTGGTGAGGACAATTTTGGAGTATGGTGTACAATTTTGGTCGCCTAATTATAGGAAGGA